>NW_010432921.1:0-16781 GCF_000710305.1 Buceros rhinoceros silvestris
GAGGGGAGGCGCGGCCGCAGCCGTCAAGCTTCGTCCGGGGCTGCCGGGGCCGTGGGTCGGTCAGTCCGCGCTCCCTCTTCACCTCTGCGTTTGTCCGGCAGAGCCACGCGAGCGGTTTATACAGGCATATATGAAAAGTGTTTATTCAGGTATCTTCTAATTCGAGCTCCTCTGAATTTTGGTGGCACGTTTCAGATCTATTTTCTTGGGTAGCTCCTGGCAGCGTAACAAAAAAATACACCCTGAGACCTCATAGTCACGCAGGAGAAGGTGAAATAAAGCGAGCTTCAGTAGCCAATCTGAAATTCTGCTTTGTCAAAGATAAGTTTTGTGAAAATGCTCCGTTTTATTTAATTTCTGTAAAAGATACAGTGTATTAACTCATCTTCCTGAGAAAGTTAGCAATATCTTGTTTTCTTAAGTACTCTGTGTTCTGACACCTGTACAGCTTCAGAGAACTTTTACTTCTGTTTCCACAGAAAGAACCGACATGCGAAGTGGAGAGAAACTCAAAACTGTTCTTCTAACAAAAAAGTCTTGGCTTTCTGCCTCTTTCACATATTTTCCTTTTACTTCGTAATGGGAGGAGCAGGATTATCTGAGTCATTGAGGCAAACTTTGGGCATCTTTGACTGAACCGAAGATGAAAGAAGACGTGGAAATAAACCGGTACTCTGACTATTGATCCCGGCGCACCTTGTACGAGCAGAGGGGAGTAGTGGTTAAAAGCGCTGCAGCTTCATCAAAAGCAGCTAATGGAGCATCTATGCTGAATTTTTCTTCATTGTTTTTTTTCCTTCCCTCTCTCCCATGAGTCCCAAAAGAGGAAGGTGGAAGGAGTGTGTACAGAAATTGAGATAAGGGGAAGGCTGAAGACAGCTACTTCAGTTTTGGAGTCTGTTTGCTAAGTGCTGTAAATTCCCTGTTTCATCAAATACAACACATTGTTTTGAATAAATTATGTCGTTTTGTGATCAGTGGAGTTTTTGTCAGCTCTAAAGATGGATTTTGACCTAATTGAAAGCTTTTTTAAAAAAAAGTAAAAAAAAAAGTAAATGTATGACTGATTCCTTTTTTCAAGTTTTTCAAGTTATTGAGGGAGAATGTTTCAGTCTCTTACTGTGCGTTGTCAACCTGTGTTCTATATGCATATCATAGAGATTTTAATTTTCTCCTAATTTTACTATTTATACTGTGGTGTTGTGTTTGAGAAAAGTGTGAACAGACAAGTCTCCTGAGAATTAAGTTTTCAACAGCCTTTTTATTTCGGTGCCGTAGCTGGGCTTACAAGTAATCTGAGTATCCATTAGAATGCAAGGTACACGCTGAGTCTTTGCTCTGAAAAATACGCCTTAAGATGTTCGCTTTTGTACTAACTGGATCAAAGTTTGATGTCTGAACATTGTGTTTTGTTAGGAAATGCATGCCTGGGGAAGAGGAGCTGCCTGATGGATCATGGCTCTGATGGTCACGGGGCATACTTTATTTCTAGCATTAATGATGTTTGCTGTCTTCACTGGTGAAGAATCTGTGAGCAACTATTCTGATTGGGTGACTTTCATCGAAAATGTAGATCAATATGAAAAACAGCAACTTGAAGGTCTTAGTGCTGAGCAGAAGCTGAAAAAACCAGTTCTTCACCCAAGCTTGTATTTCGATGCTGAAGAAGTTCAGAAGCTGAGGCAGAAGGCTCGCACCAGCCATTCCCATCTATTTCGAGCCATCAGAAGTGCGGTGACGGTTATGCTGTCCAACCCTTTATACTACCTACCTCCACCCAAGCACACTGATTTTGCTGCAAAGTGGAATGAGATTTATGGTAACAATCTGCCACCTCTGGCGTTTTATTGTTTGCTCTGCCCCGAAGATAAAGCTGCGTTTGATTTTGCTCTAGAGTATATGGATAGAATGGCTGGCTACAAAAACTGGCTGGTTGAGAACGCACCTGGAGATGAAGTGCCACTTGGTCACTCCCTAACAGGATTTGCCACTGCTTTTGACTTCTTATATAATTCACTGGAAAAGGAGAGGAGGCAGAAATACCTGGAGAAGATCTGGTCCGTAAGTGAGGAAATGTACGAGTACTCAAAAGTTCGTTCCTGGGGAAAGCAGCTTCTCCATAATCACCAAGCGACCAATATGCTGGCTTTGCTTATTGGGGCTTTAGTTGCGGGGGTGGACAAAGGATCTCAGGCAAATATTTGGAAACACGCTGTTGTTGATGTGATGGAGAAGACAATGTTTCTGCTCAATCATATTGTAGATGGGTCTCTGGATGAGGGAGTAGCTTACGGGAGTTACACAGCCAAGTCAATAACCCAGTATGTGTTTCTGGCCCAGCGCCACTTTGGTATCAACAACTTGGGGAATAACTGGCTCAAAATGCACTTTTGGTTTTACTATGCCACCCTATTACCTGGCTTTCAGAGGACTGTGGGCGTAGCAGATTCCAATTACAACTGGTTTTATGGTCCTGAGAGCCAGCTGGTTTTCCTGGACAAGTTTATCATGAGGAATGGAGCCGGCAACTGGCTGGCCCAGCAGATTAGAAGACACAGACCCAAGGATGGGCCGATGGTGCCGTCCACTGCACAGAGGTGGAGCACACTACACACCGAATTTATATGGTACGCTGCTGAAATCACTCCTCAGCCACCTCCTGACTATGGTGCTGCTAAAATGCATGTGTTTCCTAACTGGGGAGTTGTTACTTATGGGGCTGGACTGCCAAATGGTCAGACAAACACCTTTGTGTCCTTTAAGTCTGGAAAACTTGGTGGACGTGCTGTCTATGATATCGTTCACTTTCAACCATATGCCTGGATTGATGGGTGGAGGAGTTTCAATCCAGGACATGAACACCCTGATCAGAACTCCTTCACTTTCGCTCCCAATGGACAGGTGTTTGTATCTGAGGCTCTTTATGGACCTAAACTCAGCCACCTGAACAATGTCTTGGTCTTTGCTCCATCTCCTACGAGCCAGTGCAACCAGCCTTGGGAGGGACAGCTTGGTGAGTGTGCCCAGTGGCTGAAGTGGATTGGTGATGAGGTTGGAGATTCAACCGGAGAAATTGTAACAGCCTCCCAGGCTGGAGACATGATGTTTGTGAGTGGAGAGGCGGTATCTGCTTACACATCAGCAATGAAATTGAAAAGTGTGTATCGCGTTTTGCTGCTCTTAAATTCTCAGACGTTGTTGGTAGCAGACCACATCGAGAAGGAGGAAGACTCTCCTGTTAATTCCGTCAGTGCCTTTTTTCATAATCTTGACATTGACTTTAAATACATACCCTATAAATTTAAGAACAAATACAATGGAGCTATGATGGACGTCTGGGATGCCCACTACAAGATGTTTTGGTTTGACCATCATGGGAGTAGTCCTGTTGCTAGGATACAGGAGGCAGAACAAGCTGCTGAATTCAAAAAGCGATGGACGCAGTTTGTAAATGTTACCTTTCCAATGAAAAACATGCTTACAAGGATTGTTTACCTTTTCTATGGCCCGTATGTCAATGTTTCTAACTGTAGACTCTTAGATAATGCAAAATCTGGATTTCAGGTTTCGCTCAGTGTCAACAACACCGAAAATACCATCTCTGTTGTGACCGAATATCAGGATTTAAAGACGAGGTTTGATTACTTGGGATTTGGTGGTTTTGCCAAAGTAGTTCATGAAAACAGAGTGACCAGGTTTGGCCTAGGTACTGAATCTGTGAAAAAACAGATAAAAAGCACTAGGGTGGTTTTCCCATTTGGATTCAAAGTGAATGTAATCGCAGGGTTAATTTTGGGTGTGAGTTTGGTCATACTGGCTTTTCAGTGGCGGTTTTACATATCCTTCGGTAAAATGTTGCGTTGGATCCTGGTACTGGTTGTCACTCTGTGGCTTATTGAGTTGGTGGATGTGTGGCGTGTGTGTACTCAGCCCATCTGTGCAAAGTGGAGCAGTGACATGACAAGGCTAGAACGTGATAAAGGCAATAAAGCCAAACACTTAGAAGGAAACCCCGTTGTTTTGCCAGATGTTATCATTACTTCACTTCCCACTTCTGGTGCAGAGATTTTAAAACAGCTGTTTTTCAATAGCAGTGACTTCTTGTACATCAGGATACCTACACCCTATCTCGAAATTCCGGAGACGGAGTTTGAAATTGATTCCTTTGTAGATCCGTGTGAATGGAAGGTTTCTGATGTCCAGAACGGTCATTTTCGTCTTATCCAAGGGTGGCTTCAGTCTCTAGTTCGAGGCACAAAGTTACATTTACAAAATATTCATTTATATGAAGCCAGCAGAAGTAAAATTGCTCAGCATTCTGCCATAAGCAAAGACAAAAAGAAAAGATCCAGAAAGAGAGAATCTCTCTCAGAGCAAAGAAGCAGGGCGAGAGGGAGTCCAGATAAAGACGCTGAATATATTAGGGAACTGAGAAGACATCTCGTCTACTATCCTAATGCACGACCTGTGCTTAGTTTAAGTAGTGGGAGCTGGACGTTAAAGCTTCCCTTCTTTCAGGAAATCCTGGGACCGTCAATGAGAGCATTATATGTAGTAAGGGACCCGCGGGCATGGATCTATTCGATGTTGTACAAAAATAAGCCAAACCTTTACTCCTTGAAAAAAGTTCCACAGCACTTGGCCGCCATGTTTAAAGGGGAGGATGGTAAAGGAAAATGTCGTGTAAATGAAGGCTATGCCTTTGAATATGAGTCCTTAAGAAAAGAACTTTCAAATTCTAATTCGAACGCTGTTTCTGTGTTGTCCTATTTGTGGCTAGCAAACACAGCAGCAGCGCTGAGAATAAATGGGGACTTGCTGCCAACAAATTATCAGCTGGTCAAGTTTGAAGATATTGTGAGCTTTCCTCAGAAGACAGCTGAAACAATTTTTGCCTTTCTGGGTATTCCTCTTCCTCCTGCTAGCTTAAACCAAATATTATTTGCCACCTCCACCAGTCTTTTCTATCTTCCTTATGAAGGGGAAATTTCACCAAGTAGTGTCCATGCCTGGAAAGAAAACATGCCCCGTGAAGAGATTAGACGGATTGAAGATATCTGTTGTTCTCTAATGGACCACTTAGGATACCCAAAGTTTGTAGAATAAATGCTGCCGGTCAGCAGAAATTTGCACTAATGATCTCTGACTCCCAATTTGTGGATAAATATTAGAGAAGTTTGTTTATTCTTGTAAAATGTGTACAGTCTGCTACTTCAAGAGAGATTATTTTAAGAAAAAGATAGTTGTTCCTGCAACTGTGTTGGTTTTGCTTTGGTTTGGTTTGTTTTTTAAAAAAACTTGTAACTACATTTGCTGCCTTTCAAAAAAAAAAAAAGAAAAGAAAACCAACTGTGTGAACCTTTGAAGAACTGCCAGCTGGGGACTCTGTAGCTCAGGGGATTAGTGATAGAATACGGAGCTTTTCACTTCCAGCTCACCAGTTTGACTCCAGCCCATGTGGTTAGTTCCTGAAAGTACTTACCGCCTGATGGTGGTGTGATGGATTATATGAAATTAAACTGGTTGCACTGTCCCGGTTCCCAATGGTGATCTTTAGCTCCCTCGTGCAGGTTTACTGATGCATTCTGTCTGTGTATCACTGGTCACTATAGTGGTGCAAAATAAACATAAGCTGAGATTTAAGGCTGTTCAGCATCTTTCAGCGGGGAGGAAACTGTCAGAACATTTGAGTGAATCTAGTTCCTTATGTACAGTCTCAGCAGACAGGCCCAGGACTGGAATGGACGTGGATATGGAATATCATTACAGGATATGGTTCCTTCAGCTCAGAGATGTGGCACTTTAATTGGGTTTTGTGCTTTGATGAAAGAGAAGCCTTCATTCTCCGTGCCTGACAATGTGGTACCCTTTGTGAACCTGAAGTAAACTACCCAGAGAAAGAGAAATGGGACAACATCTAAGACACCAACAAGATCTCTGAAATGAGTGGTTAAATTTGGAGAAGATTTTATGTCGTTTTGACCTGCCTCAACCTAAACTTAATTTTTAAGGTTGTTAACATCTTGGCTCCTTGCACTGTTCTAACCTGTACATCTTCTCTAAGAGGTCCTGTAAGATTTTCTCTTTCTGAGTGACACTTCTCCATCCTTCTTTGTTGTAACATATTTCTCTGCTGACTCTTGTGCACAGTTTCACTGAGACCAGTGCAAATATTTGATGTCATTGTCAATGGCTTATTGTTGATGTCTGCATAAAATGGCAATCTGAGATTTAGAAGATCTTAAATAAATCTCCAGGTCTCTGCTGCTGAGGGATGTTTTGCTTTTCTATACAATGGATTTCTGAAGGACAACACTTGCTAAGCTCAGGTCTTCTTTCAGAAAGGGGAGAAATCTGAAAATCACGTGTCTCAGCCTCCTCACATTTGAGGCATGTTTCCGTACAGTAAACAATTTCCAAAGTTGACTGTTTTTTATTGTGATTGGTGTTTCTTTAACATGGTGCTGTAGTATGATATTGGTTTGGAAACAGATAGGCTTTATGGGATAGATGTGTCTTTTTCACAGCTTATTTTCTTCATGAGTCACACTCTTTACTCATGCTCATTAAGAAAAAAATTTCCCATTTTCCAATTTAACTTGCTCAGCATTCTTTGGAAATGCATGCATGTTGTAAATGTCTGCAGATGTGTTAATCAGATCACAAAGAGACATCTGTTTCCTTTACCATCTGTTTTTTATTACAAATGGAATTGTCTTGAAATATGCTTCCGTTGGTTTGTGGGAGCTGCGATCAGAATTTTGGCTTATTACACTGAAATATGCATGTAATTACTGTTCATTTGGGTGGTAAGCGTTAGACAATGTCAAAAGTGCAGTGAGTTTCCTTGTACAGGTAGCAGGTACCCTTGCTGATTTTTCATATAAAGGAGTTCTCACCTCTCCTTCCAATCTTACTTTTGTGTCCCTGTCTTATCCTGCCGTCTTGTCCCTCCCATGAAGACATTTCACATCCTTTAGTGAATGTTGTGATAGCTCATTATGACCTACATAAAAGTAGCTCTTTCTTGGCCAGTCAGTAGTATGTCAAAATAAGCCTCTAGCACAATAAAGCTATTGATACTTTGCAGTCTCACTAGCCATAACCTAGCTGTCATTTACTAGCAGGAGTTGGTTTTAACCCCTTCAGTCCTAGATTCCATCCCTGGCCAGGTGAAATGCCATGTTAAAGGAAATTTTAAACCAGTTCATATGCACTGACCTGTTAGTGAAACTTTGGTTTCCAAGTATCATTCCTTCAAATTGGCTTCTCTCTGAAGCCACTTTTGATTGTATGTTTAAAAAAAAAAATTGATATTGATATCTGTACTGTCTGTACTTGACAGAATAAGTTTCAGCATTTGCCCTCTGTTTCCAGGATTTCTACTTTGGAGTCAGAACAAATAAAAAGGCTTTTCTCTGTCAGATGTTTTAGAGCAGTTGAAGGTAAGAATTAAGACTGACTGTGTATTTGTGGAATTAGAAAGAGATCTTTAAATCCCTTCCTGAAAATGCCATATGGAATGCCACAATAGACTATAAACCAACTTTTGTTTGTTTTTGAGGAGTTAGGATGGACAGAATCGTCTGTCAGGAGTGTCATCTGTGCTGCACGTTCATAACAGCATCATTGCTGTCATTAATTATATGCAAGATTTAGGATGCGTTTCTGTACTGTACTTTCCCAGTTCAGAGAATGCACAATATATTATTCAGATTTCGTTGAATTGTCTGTTTCTTATACAGATCTAAAAAGGTAGAAGAGACCTCTGTTCTTTATTTTTAGATCTTGTGAAGGCAAATGCATTATAATTATCATGCTAAACTTATGTAAAAGAAAAAGCAGTGTCTTTGAAAACAAGTTGGAATGCCTCAGGTATGGCAAGTCTTCAGTCTTCAATCAAATCATTGTTTTGTTGATTTTTAAAAATAAGTTACATGACCACTTGACCAAAGTTAGTACCAGACAGGAGGTATCCCAGCTATGGAGCTGAAGGACTCTGTTGAGATTGTGGCCTTTATGAATAGCAACCCAAGACACAGCAGAAGGCTGAATGAACGTGAGTGTGGCTGATGAGAATGCCCACTAAAAGATGCAGATCTGGGACTTTCAGTTGCAGTATGGAGGAGGAATGCTGCGGAGGCCTGGTGATAAAAAAAAATAAAAAAAAATCCTTGTTTTCTCTATTAAAAGATAAATTCCAATTCTATGACTGTGCTGATCTTAAGTCAAATAGGTCATTAAGTAGATCTTTTTTCTTTTATTTTCCCATTGAGACGAGTGTGTGGCTCTGTGTATGAAGAATGTGAATGCAGTTTTATAACACACGGTTTTGTGGGTGTGCAGTTATTCTCAAAATACTCTTCTGTCACTAGCATTCAGAGGAAGGGTGGTCGCTATGCAGACACAGACATTAACATCCCCTTTCTCCATAGAGTTATACTTAAGACTGTCAGTAGAACTTGAGAGTTGTTAGACCTTTTGGAAAAGCATGTCCGTTTAGGTACCTTGCATGGAAAAGTGTTTTGGCACTTTCAGTTACGCTTTCATAAAGATGCTCATGAAAACTAGTCTACTTTACCTTAATATTACTTCCTTTTTGCTCCCTTTGTTAAATGTTGAGGATTGTACTATGCTGCTGTTTGAACTGTCCAGTTAGGAGGATTTTGATGAATTTTTAAAAGGCAGCCTTTGTTTAAATGCTTACATCTCTGAATCATATTTGGAAGCCTGAGAAAAATAAACGCCAAGGAAAACATTTCAGTTATTTACTTCGTAACTAAGTGACGCTGGCCCTAGGGAAATGCACGTGGGGCTTGGCATTCAGAGTTCTACTGAATTGCATGAGGCTACAGTCTCTGAGCATACCTATATGCCTCTGTTGCTCCCAAAAGAGCAATAGAGCTTTTTCCAGGAGTGATGTCTGTGGAGATGAGCCTCAGCATCTTAGTCAGGTTGGTTCCTTTCACCCCCTTAGCACATGGTTGGCATTCAGTCCTCATCAGATTTCCATTTGAACAGTTAATTTGCCAGACCAAGAGTTGAATTTCTGTACAAGATCCTCAATTATATATAAAGTACATGGCACAATTCATTTGATAGTGTTATACTATCCTGATAGCGTTAGAATGCAAATCAAACAAAAAATACATGTCAGGTTTTATAAAATTATTGGTAACTGTAAAGCTGCAGTCATGGGTCAGATTTTTTTTTTTTTTTAATCCATCAAAATAGTTTTACTTGCTGTTGAAACTTAATGATGTGACTGCTAGAGGAGTCCTGGCTCCACGTGACAGTCAATTATATCCATTATTAGACCTAGAGACACTATTTATCTAACAAACAGGAACATACATGGTCTGGAATATAGTACGGCATTTGCTGAAAACATGTGAAGTGCAGAGTTCAAGATTAAGGATAAAAATTTGAACCTCGATGTTTCTGTAGGTTACAAAAATTAATTCTTTTGTGAGTGGCCTATATGTAGAGTTCTGTATGTTGGAATAATTTATAATTAGAAACTGTGTTATTTATTTAGGTGACTTAGAAGTAATTGATAAAAATTATTGCTCTTTAATCACCCATAGAATTATTTTCTTCCAGAGGAGAGGTACTGGCTCTTAACACTTATGTGATCAATTCCTTCCTTTCTCTGGATTCCTTTTTAGCTTGGTTCAGACTAAAACCTTTGTTGAAATCTCATCATGAATGGGCTGTTTTCCAAGTGAGGAGTCTGTCTGGAGACTCTTACAGTCTCAAATTCCATTTTATTGTATTTCGGTATGGAATATCATGTCACGGATGAAATCTCCAAATTGTGAGTTGTTCAGAATTGGGCTGAAAGTGGAATGATGCCTTGCTGACCTCAGTGAATGGTGTGCCATTGACTTTATCAGGGCCAAAATGCAATCATCCACTGTCATCGAACTACTGTCATCTACTTAGCCTGAATATTCCAAACCAGCACAAATTACAGGAAGTAAATACCTCAAATGATCGTGAGAGATTCTTGTTCTTCTTATTTGATGAAAAAAGGAAATGCATTTTAATAATATAAAAAATATGAATTGCTCTGTAACCCTAATGAAAGGTACCTGTAGGCTGTCTGATAAATTTATGAACTCATATAAGGAGGTGCAGAAAGAAAGAGATATTCAAAGTAATGTACAAAGCACAGTTTCAAATATCGGGACTTTGATTTTCTTTAGTGAGGAGAAATTTGCTGATATGTCATCTAGTGTTCTCATAAAGGACATGAAAGGGTAATCTTGTGCTGTCTCAGAAAATACTTAATAATGGGAAAATGCTCTTTCGCATTACCGGAATGATACTGTTCTGAATTAAATTATGCATCTTTTGAGCTGACAATATGCTAAGAGTTCTGTGTGATGTAGCAGAACCAGACAGTCTGATGTCATTCACGCCTATGTAACAGAATAATTTCTGAAAGGTTCTTCATTTATGCTGGTATAAACTCAACATTTAGTTTAACTGTCTTTACTGAGAGAGGAACTGTGGCATTTAAGAACATGACCTGAATTCATCTGTCTCACGGTGGGTAGTTTAACTTTCACACCTAAATACCTAAATTCACTCTAGAATCAATGGAAAGTGAGAGTTGCCTTCAAAGGTAAATCAGACGTTGCTTATCTCCTAGTAAATCTTCAAAAGCCAAGGGCGACTCTTCCTTTAGATGCCCACTGAAAGGCCTCAAAGAAGTGGGATGAATTTGGCTTTAAATGTGTGTGATCCTACATCTAAGTAGATTTCTGTGTCTGACCAGTTCTAGTGCATACACTGTCCAAACAGAATTTTATGAAACATCCTGCATAAAATAAAACTGTTGTTAGTAAAGTGATACTTTTGTGTTATCCTTTTTATTTTTTCTTAAATAATTTCACCACCTAAGATGTAATAAAACTTTGTGATGGGTCAAGGGTATATATTTATTTTTTTTTAAACTGATATTTTTGTTTAGTTTGAATATGGGAGCGACTATCTTATTTCAGAAAGTACTGATGGTAAGACCCGATTCTCTCTGCCCTCGGATGCACAGTGAGTATGTTTGGTGTTAAGTAAAAGACCGGAAAATTGCTGTATTCCTAGAACAAAAAGGGCAATTTCCTGCTCTGTTCTCAGGAACTGGACAGCTGGTGCAATCCATAGTTTTGAAGTCTCTCAGTCTATAAACACTGTAGCTATATGCAAACTGTATGTTTAGAATAGTGCCTCTCCTGATTCCTGAACTATTCCAAGGAATTCCTTCAGAAATTAGATACTTGGTCCAGAGACCATTTTAGCAATTTATCAGTGTAGGTAAGCAAGTTCCAGCAGCCATGAATGTTCTGTTTTGTGTTTAATTAAAAAAAAAGAAAAAAAAAAAGACACATGATCGAGTTAACTGGAATAACCGCAGCCCTCTGGATCTCTCTCACTGAATCGGCTTGGTGCAGGCAGTATCTATCAGATCCAGAGGTAGTTCAGCATCCTTATTGCTGCAAAGATCTATAAGCCACTGCAGGTGCAGCTGAGCTGCAGCTGGGTTCCTGCTACAGAGTTCTGCAGGTTTAAGTAACTGATTTCTTTGTTCGTTTATTTCAGCAGGTGCTTGGGATATACCTTGATCATAGGAATAAGACCTGCTTCTATCTTACATGAGAACTTCAGCATGTTGTAAAGCAAAGGTTTGCATGTTTTTAACTCATTTTCTTTAGCTCTGAAGTAGGTTTAATGTTGTTTTTTTCTGGAGGGTGTTAGCCCTGTGCCTTCTCTGTTAGTGGCTGCTAAATTATTTTGCAGTTGGTGGGTGGTAATTGATTATCCTTTTTACTCATCCTAGGTCTTGTCACTGTACTTTTTCAAGCAATTTTAAATTTTTTTTTTAACCTTCTGGATGCTGAACCCAACTTTGGCTTTTGAGAGTGTTACGCAGAAAATGCCTATTCTAAAAGGAGCAACAAGGTGTGGAGTAAACAAACATTGCTGTCTTGACGATGTTTGTCTCCAGCTATTTTCTGAAAGGTTGTTCAAAGTGAATAAATCCAATATACAAAGCTCAGAGAAAACTAATATCAAGACCATGATAAAAGGCAGGCTGTCAGAGAGAATAAAAGCACACTTGTTTCTGTGAAAGCCATTGATATTTTCACTCTTAATTGCTTTTCTAAGGGAGGAGTTGCTTACATTTTCTTTGGGGTTTTTTTTAGACCTTTTTGTGTTTCCATCCTACTACTTGCCTAGAAATAGATTTTATCCTATGTTTTCTGAATCTTTATTTGGAATGTTAGTTTTGTTATATTTTCTTGGACCTTCTGTTGTGTTTTAGGATGTTCCAGTCTATTATTTTCAAAAATTACATCTATGGGTGCCTCTTGATTTCAAGAAACATAATCTCAGACCTGGCAAGGACTATGATAGGTACACTGAAATGAACTGAGAAAGAGGAGAAACAAAATGTTATGCTGCTGAAGAGAATAGATGTGAAAGTGTGTGTTGGTTAATGAGCTGCCATATCATGCACTATGAATACCTGAATAATAGACTTTATTATTCATTGTAATTGATCAGCTGAACATTGTCTGATTCAAATTACCATAAAAGTACTGATGGAAAGATAAAAAGAGAAGTTAAAAGGAACTTTAGGGTTGATGTATTTTTTTTTTTTCTTCAAAGCAGTGCTATCATTTTGTACTCCCAAGCTGTCTTAATTTGTAACTAGATGGCTGTTACCTAGAGTAGCTCTACAACAATATTGCTGGCAACAAGGATGCTTTTCAATGTGAGGATGCAGTGCTTTACCTGCTGGGTATAGATTCAGTATTGATGGTTTCTCAACTGCCAGCATCCTTTGGTGATGCATTTGAAAGAATGGACTACAATATTGCTGAATTAAGTAGAGGTGATGTGAAAACATGAACATTATAGACAGTCAGAATATCATCAGATAGTTCTGATTAAGCCAGTCTCATAATCAGATCTTTAAAATTATGGGTGTAGCTCTTATCCATTCCTCAGCCTAATTACTCACCTTCATGAGTATCTTTAATTGCAGGCTAGGTTAAGATGAATTTCCTTCCGTTCACTGAAAGAAAAGAGTAAGCCTACATGAAGATACACTGGCTTTGTTGATACACTTGAATTTTTTTAGGCTGCTGTCTCTTGAATGTATGTCCACACCTCTGAATTGCTCCAGGGTGCTTTTGCAAATCTTACAAGTGTATTTGCAAATGTTACATAATGAATGATCCTGTTGACTTCAGTGCATCTGACTTCACGTATTAGTATTCCACCTTTCTTTGATAATAGCCACACCTGAGTACCTTCGACACATGAAGTGAGTAGATTGATTAGTAAAGAGCCAGGCTAGACAAGAAACACAGAGCTCTGATTTCTTTGTTCACAGATTGCAGAGAGTGTTTGCCAGCAACTTGCTTCATCTGCCTTTAGTTCAATTGGCTGTGCATAGCAACAGACTCAGAGCATCCTTTGCAGAATCTCCCTTGAGAAGTTTAGAACTTAAAGGTACTGTTTTAAACAGCTAATATATATATATATTTACACACACATCGTTGCTTTAGTGCCTTTTAAAATAATTTAGATGCGATTTTCTTTTTGATTTTGCAGGTGCAAGGAAAACAAAAGGAAAACAATTATTCAATTCTCTTCAAAGTTTAATATGAATAATGAATTTATAAATAAAGATGTTCAGATGCTTTTAACATTTTGAAAGAATATCTATAGGATCAATTTGACAGAAATGCCATTGTGTGTTACTGGACTATTACTATTCATACTCTATAATGTGTCTTGCAGAACAAGTGTAAATATGACCGATTTGCTTTTTTTGGACTTCTGAAACAGAATCAGCTAGATACACAAACAACTTTTAACTCAAAGCAGATGTAAAAACCTCATGAGAAGATAGTCTTACTCGTAGTTAGAGACCTTGAAGTTACTCTTGCGTGTATATTTGCTTTATTTTGTGTTATCAGTGAGGGTTTAGTAACTTAGTTTTGGTTTCATTTTTTGTTGCTATTACAGGTGTATGACTAGTAGTAAGTGTGAAAGCACTGGAAGAAATGGTCCATAATGTGGAAGAGCTAGTAGTCTAAATGGTAAATAACTATTGGCATCTATACTTTAGAGATTAAAAGTCCGGTAGCTTACAGAAGGTTTATAGATAATTCTATGGTGTAATGGAAGTTGAATTTAAGTAGCTCAAATCTCAGTCTGCTTCTGTCAGTCGTGTGCAACTTATCCTTAAATATGGTCATTTGCGGTATGGAATCATAGAATTGTTTAGGTTGGAAAAGATCCTTAAGATCACCAAGCCCAACTGTTAACTCAGCACTGCCAAGGCTACTTTTAAACCTTGATCCTCAGCACGACATCTACACGTCTTTTCACCACATCTACACATCATCTCAAGGGATGGTGACTCTGCAACTTCCCTGAGCAGCCTTTCCCAATGCTTGACAACCCTTTTGATAAAGAATTTATTCCTAATACCCAACCTAAACCTCCCTTGGCACAACTCGAGGCCTTTTCCTCTCATCCTGTCACTTGGTATTTAGGAAAAGAGACCAACACCCCACCTCTCTACAACCTCTTTCAGGTAGTTGCGGAGAGCGATAAGGTCTCCCTTCAGCCTCCTTCTCTCCAGACTGAACAACCCCAGTTCCCTCAGCTGCTCCTCATAGGACTTGTGCTCTAGACCCTTCACCAGCTTTGTTGCTCTCTTTGGATGCGCTCCAGCACCTCAGTGTCCTTCCTGTGGTGAGGGCTTCTTGGCCTTTTGGCTAAGATCCAGCACAGTGTAGTGTAATGTATACATTGTGCATACATGTCATCAAATTCATGAAGTCCTGCTAATTTTGGAAGAGAGTCAAAATGCTGGAAAGCAAATGATGTTTGCAGTCTAGAACTAAGTCTTACACAGAAAATATATGCAGTGAGGTACGGAGAGATTTTTAAGGTGATGAAGGGCTTTTGGCAAATGCACTGAATTTTCTCTGGATTTAGAACTTAGACTCTGATATATGGAGCTTACGGGGAAACGTTTAGGTTGTGGCTTATATTTGCCTTGCAAATGAGGCACTTCTTTTTTGCTAGTGTGGCTTTTTAGCTGAAGGTGCTCTGTTCCTCTGGGTTTTTTTTTTGTTTCTTTGCTTTTTGTTCTTTTGTGTAGTTTCCCTATAAGACTTTATCTATTTTAGAAAGATATATTTGTTTTTCAAGGGTGAATTTGATGAACTATTTCATTACTTTTCCCCTCCGTTGCTTTACAACCAGAAATCATACTTTGAGGCATTTTGTGAAGAAATCTATCAGAATTTCTTAAAGTCACAAATTAGAGAAAGTAGCTAGTATATAAGTTTGGCTGCAAACTACATCAAATGCTTCGAAGTGTCTTCTTACATCAACAACAAAAAGAAGCATAAGAACCTTATTTTGTTTTCTTTACAGGAACTATTGATACAATTGTATAATTTCTGTTGAAATTACACCCATTTTTATTTAAATTAAAAAAAATTACCTTCATCAGAATGAATACCTATAGTTTACTATTATTATGAATAGCTCCTAACTGAATTCTATTCTGGCAATATCTCTTGCACCCATTGTGATTTCTACTGTGAAAAGAGTGGCCAACAGCTTAATAGGTTTCTTGCTCTAAGACAAAATGTGTTCATGGCACTTAAAATGCTGCCAAACACATCAAGAAAAATGAATATGGTATCATATTTTTTTCTTGCGGATATTATTTATGAGTGAAGGTTGAATATTCTGCTTTCATTTTGATAGGAAAATGCACTCATCTAAATAAGGTCACCTGTAAATTAGCTTACCTGTACCCCTCCAAAATTTGCAGAGAGATTTCTGATAGGGCTCGGCCTTTCTTCTTCCAGTAAAGTTTGGTCAGAGAGTATTGAATGTAAATAATGGGAGTTAAGCTGTTTTAAATGTCTTTAGCATGCGGCCTGTACTGGTTACATCTCTTTTGACTTTGAGTTACAAGTGTACTTCTCTGAAAAGAAACCCTCAGTGATTCCTCAATTCTCTGTCATTGTAATCCTGTCAAATAGAAACATTTCCTGGGAGATGGGGGTTCTAGAGATCCTGCACGAAGTGCTAATGTATTTTATATTAGCACGTCATATCAAACATTACTTTTGGACTCAAGAGTACTCCCTCCTTATGTTTTGTGTTCCGTATCAATATGAGAATATGTGTTTGTTTAACAACAATAAACCAATTCTTACTGCAAAATGATTGTAAAGGGGGTTTAAAATCTTTACCCAGGAGATTAGCATACGAAAAATAGATGCTTTTCATATCAAAATGAGACCTGTGACTTCAGACCAAAAATATCAAGGCTCAGTGTGACTTCTTATCCTGCTGTTATGTGGTCATCTTGTTAGGATAAAGTGACAGGATGTTCTTTGATGTCCTGACACCAAAGCAAAAGCTCTCTCGAGAAGAAAAAAATAGTAGTTTTAATTGAATCAGAGTAATATATAGCAAACTTTCCCAATAACTGCTTTTCTTGCCTGGATGTGTATAGAATTGTGTTTTTGTGGAGTATATATTTGTAAGTGAGGACAGTATCTTCTGGCACTGGGAAAACATGTGATAAGCTAGCTCGTAATATGCATTGACAGAAGAGGTCGTCAAAACAGGGTAGTTTTTAATTGGCTGCATGTTAGTATTGCCAAAAAATATGCTGTAAATAGATTATTTTTATTGTGCTCACAGGGCATACTGCGAGCTGTGGAAAGAGT
>NW_010432921.1:16849-42054 GCF_000710305.1 Buceros rhinoceros silvestris
GATGTCTTTCTTCATCAGAAGTCTTAGCAGAGTTTTCTTTGTGCTAAGTCTTTCCCTGCTGCCAGCACAGCAGAGCAAAAGGGACGTAGCTGGAGGAGGAGATATATGCCAGAATGTCCATGCAATGTGATGACTCTCAGGAGTGTCAGCTCTGCTGTGCAGCCGTAAATATAAACTAGAGGAAGCCTATTGCTGCGTAGGGCATGGGTGAAATCTTGGAAATGTTTTATTTGTGAGTGCTGTCCTCAGAAATTAGAAGGCATCTAAAAAATAATCCTTAAAATAACTCTGATGACATATGAGATATTCACACAACTTCCATGACCTTGACTGATGCTCTTAAAAGATTGAAAATGCCCAGACGTATAGTATAGTATGCCAGGGGGCATATAGACGTATAGTATGCCAGGGGTATAGTCATGTAACGGAAAAGGTAGTTTTCTGGAGTGTAACAAAAAGAATGTTTCAGCTCCTCCAGCCTAAGTATATGACACAGCACAAGTCAGAAGCAGACAAGTAAGTTGACAGAGTGGACCTATGCACAGCTCCTAGTGCTGGTTCAGATTGATAGCTGTGGCTAGGGTCAGCACAAAGGCTAGGCACTGAGTAAGATACTGATCAAAAGAAATGCTGTCCTGTGGTCTCACGCAGGTCTGTTAAGGAGCATATAGGCTCCGCTCTCCTAATTCCCAGTGTTGGTGAAAGATGCCATTGTAGGTCCTTAGTGCGTTGGTTCTGAACTAGTGAAATGTGCCCGACCTGCGGCATACAAGGTATGGAACGCCCAAGGCCAAGTTCAGGACATATGCCAACTTGCTGCAAGGTAGGAAGTATGTAGTGTGAACAAAGAGGCAGGGGCAGCTTGAGGTGAACAACAGGAAGGAAAAGGGATGAGATATGAATAATTTGTAGAGGACTGGAGATTCTGGCCATCTGCAAGGAGACACAAGTGTGGCATGTTCAACAAGCATCCGCCGTGATCCTTGTACTGATACCCCTTCTCTAAGTTAGCTGCTGTGCAACGTAGTTATCATTTCAGGTTTCTATGAGGCAGAACAGCATGATTGGTTCTGTAAAGAAGCCTCATTTAATTTTATAATTAAGCACTCTACCAAAATGAAAATGACTGGCATCATACATTCAATGACAAATTAAATCTCCGAATGTGTTATCTTGAAAGTTAGTTTTAATTTATTTTTTTTAATCACATATTTCCATTAGGAGTAGGTGAATAAAAGATGCACCTCCTTGACCTACTAAAAATAATATGGAAGATTGAAGGAGATGAGAGTTTTGCTAATTCCAAGCAATTAAAATGAAATACTTTAATACTGGGATGTCATTTCAAAATCTCTAGCTCTCCTGCCTCAATATTATGAAATTAGATCGTAGCAAAGTAATTTTATGTACCAAATCCCTGCTGTCTCACCACTTGGATTCTTTGTTTCCAGGTTTATTATCTATGTGTTGAGTTTTCATTCATTTTCTGTGAATAAACACTGAGCAGCTGTAGGTATGTATCACCAAAAAAACAGGAGCACCTTCTCATTTTAGAAGGGGCTCCAAAAGCAAGCCGTGCCTGACTCTGCCCCTGTACATTAGCACAGCATCATTGAAGGTGATGGAGCTGAGCAAGGGCTACAACGGCTGAGGGTAGGCAGCCTTCTATCTGCAGAAGAAATGGCGTTGTGGGAGAGAGACTTCATCTTGATGACAGCATGGCAGAACTTCTGGTAGCTGAGCTAGAAGATAACTACTGTAAAACTCAGCCTGTGCAGTGCATTATGTCCCCCCTCCCCGCCCCTCAACTCCCGTCCTGCTTTCCTTCTGTAGCTGAAAAAGGAGCGCTGTCCAGAGCCCCTTACCACCGGGAAAAGAGATCTCTTTAAAGACGTAATCTCTTTTGTTTTCTCTGTTTTGGCTTCTGTTCATTTGGATAAATAAATAAAAGCTCTCATTAGTGTTGTGTAATCAGCCTACAATCAGAAACACAAAGGGAAAATAGGGACTGGCACTTGAACTCTACATACTGCTTTGTTCTCTTACCAGGCAGCATGGCAGTCCCTGTTCTGGTAATAAATAATGAAGGACATTGGATCTTTATCTAAAAGCTGTTCAAGAACTAGCTGGGTACCTATTTCTGTGCTCTGGGTACCCGAATAATGAAAAACCTATTGATGACAAAATAGATCACAGAGGCTTAAAAGATTGAAAGACAGGCCAAGTGCTTGCTAAGCTTTAGATTTACAGCTCTCTCTGAAGATCTGACTGAAATGATAAGGACAAAGGATTTTTGCTTCGCATGCCTGCTATGGTTTTGTGAAAAATCAGGTATCTCAGTCTATGTCCTTACCTATGTGCTGAACCACCTGGTAGTACACTTCTGGGGCTTGTTTCTATTCAGGGCATTTTTACGTGAGCTCTGAATCCACGCATCCAGGTTTATCTCATGGCTACATCCTGCACCTGAATCCTGGAACTTAGTGTATGTCCCAGATCTGATAATGCAGTCATATGCTGAAGAGATTTGCCAACAGTGGAGGTATTTTTTTCACAGGGCACAAGAAGAAAGGGTGATACCTGCACTCTTTTCAAATGGTGAAGCCAAAACCCCCCAGCAGTTTCAGCCCAGTTTTATTTAATGATTCTGAGTTTAAGCTCAGAATTAAAAATTATATCCTCAAATTTGAAACCTGTGCATGTGAAATTGAAATAAAGGTTTAAATTGGACATCATCGAAGTTGATTGCCTTTACTTTTTAACACATGGAGCGACAAAGTAGTTTGACAAGTAGAAGCAGTTTGCTGTTTTTACTAATTGGTTCATTTCCTTCTTTCTTTTAAAAGGCACGGCAGTCCTTGCCTGCCTTTTCTGCTGCGTGAACACACAGTGCTGCTGGTGTTTCAGTACAGGCCAGCTGAACAGAAGATCTGGTTATATAAGATCAGCAATGAATTAGAACTTATTTAGAAAACATCGTAGAAAGACCAGCCCGGAAAATCAAACAGACAAAAATAACGTGACTAAAAAAAATCCTGAACTAACTTTGCAGTGATCTTTCAAGATAGATAAAAGAAGTGAGTAATTAGCCCAGCCTTTGGGTGGAACTGCAAAACATACACTCACATAAAACAGCATGTCTCTTGCCTACATGGCAAAGATTTACTCCTTAGCGAGGGCTGAGGTGTGCTCCAAGAGGTACCTGTTCTGTGTTCTTTTGAATCTATGTCTGTAGCCACGCCAGCCAAAATGCTTCAGTGGTTTCCTGTCACAGACTTTCTCTATGAGAGGGTCACCTGATAAAGCGGATTCTGAGTTGCATCTTGCAAGATAAAGGTGCTAAGTGAAATTTCCTTATTCTTAGCGGGTTTTCTGTCACAGGTGTTACAGAAATTGTATTGCAACAAAATTACAGATGTTCTGCTGTTCTCCCAAATTTGATACTGGCTTATTAGAACTCAGTCCCTAGAGACTCAATGAATAAGTGATGTTTCAAGTCAGTAGAGTTTCACTCTGGCTCTTAAAGCTGATGTATGCCTGGTTTAATGTGTACGAGCCAGCTTATAACTCTCTTGCCTCCAGCCTTCTGAAGCTAAAGCTGGGCCAGCAGCAAGGACTGGTGAGAGAAAAGCACTCTTGAGATCCCTACAGTTATAAATTCTATCCCATTTGATAAACAGAGCAGAGATTACAGATCTGAGGGACGCGGATCTTAGTCCATTTTTCCTCAGGCATGTACCCTACCACAGATGAATTAGGGCTGGATGTTTTGGAACCCTACAGCTACCACATTTCCACTAGCATTTCTCCTCCAAATTAATAGCTTGGAGAAAGAAAAAAAGAATAAAAAGAGGAGCTAAGGAAAAATGCTCGATTTTCTATCAGTGACTTCTCCTTCAGGATGAGATTGCCCCATCAGGACATGAGTTAGGAAGAAATCAGATTTCAAGTGTTGTGAAGATATTAGTTTGTTTAAGCACCTAATGTAACTCGGTGAAGACAAAATAAGTTTTCCACTGAATAGAAAGGAAGGGGCTGCTTAAGAGGATAACAAGATAAAAAGGTCAGAGCAAAGGACCATTCAACTCAGAGTGCTGTTTCCAGTAGCTGCCATATGTGAACACTTGGGGAAGAGAAAGAACAGGGTAAAAATAGGATTCTTTCTCTGATCACTTTTCCAGCCTCAGGACTGAGCTAGATCTATTTAGCAAATCTAAATAGGTTTCTTTTCCATTAGTTTATTTCAGTCTTCCCTTGAGCCCATGTAAAATTTAGAATCTATTATGTTCTCTGGCAAGGAGTTCAACAAGGCTGTAATTTCTTACTTTAAGTGCCATCTTTTAGCATTTGTTTTCACCCTGGCTCCTGTCATTTCTTTTCCAAGCTGAAAAGTCTTTTTTTTTTTTTTCACTGAGCCATTCTTTGCTTGAAAGCATTCCACTCCTGTAATCATCTTTGCTTGCCTTATCTGATCTTTTGTTACTATCTTTCCTAGGGGAGGAAGAGCTGCACAATAAGGTTGAAGATGTGGGTAAACACAAATTTAGATGGTAATATTATGACTCCAAGTTAGTTTGCCTTTGATGGTGAAGGCAAAAGTTGCCTAATCACATTTTAAAGATATTTGCCTTTCCCTGCAACTGTAACCATTTCTGGTTTGTTCTCTGATTCTCAGAGAGAGATTTTTGAAGTTTGCACATTGAAAGCAAAAGTGTTATAAATAAATTACGACCATATTAACTGAGTGTTTACAAGTCATAGCAAAAAAACTTCAGATACTGCTCTACAAAGCAAGGCTTCTGTTTACAAAGAAGAGTGGCCAAATAAAAATAAACACACCAGTGAAAGCCACATCCAGTTGTTTTCCTTTATTTTTATTTTCTTAGAATCGAAACTTGCTACTGGTTTTCAACTTTGCATAGAAGAATGAGTCAATTTTCAGGACAAAATAATGAATGAATAGCTAATAAGCTGTAATTTCTTACAAATACTACTGGAGCAGCCTTTGTTCTAAAAGTTAATGTGACTCGAAGTCAGTGGTGTAATTCTGAAATTTTTTTACCCAAGTCGTTAATCTGCACAAGATGTTACTTGCTACATCTTGTTCTTGGTCCAGCAGATGGACTGGATAATCATTGTAGGTCCTTTCTATTCTATTCTGTTCTCTTCTATAATATTCTGTTCTATCTGAAAGTAGACTCGCCCCTCATTTTTTGCATGGCATTGCACATTTTGTTAATGTGAGAATTTAATTAACTCTCTAAATGTACAAGAGGTGCTATCTTGCTTCAGGAATATAAGAAATCAGTGTCCTACAGAGGTTTGTGCTCCAGTCTCTTTTTCTGTCTTTATAGAGGTAAGATGTACCCCATGTTAAGATACCTTGTCTGTGCAAACATGTCTTTCTCTGAATACTCTTTGTGAAGGACCATTTTCTGCTTAGAATACAGTGCTGGAGCTCTCAGTCTTGGTGAAATGCAAGTCTCTGCATGACCATCTCGTGTAATCTTCCTGTAACACGAGGTAAAGAAATCAGTCTGATTTCTGAAGATGTAGCTGTACGACTGTCCATAGGAAGCAAAAGATTATACAGAGAGTATACACTCCCTAAAAGTTTCTTTGTGACTTTGGTGGAGACATGACAAGATTCATTTTTTAATGCTGACTAAGTACAGCTTTTCTCAGTGTTACTAAGCCATTTCATTTAGGCATTTAGGACCCATTTCCAAAGGAAACAGTTCAATGGATGCACTTGGTTCTGTGAAAAATTAGGTTAGCTGTCAAATCCACATTCCCTGGCTGTGTAGAGTCTAGTGACTCTATATCATAGGAGACTTTCAGTTAGGGGAGGGGGATCCAGAAATCTCTGACCTGTATGATGCTGTGAAAGATAGATCCTTGAGTAATCTGAGTTATTCAGATTGGCTTGAAGTTCTTTGGCCCTCTGATACAAGGCAGCAGAAAATGGGCCCCTCTGTTTTTCGTTTATGTAAAACTCCTCTATCTGCAAAAAACCAAACACTCTAGAGCACAAGCAGGATGTGCAGTTGCTCAATTTACAAATTATCTGTGTGATTACAGAAGTCTTTATGTATTTGGCAACCTTCAGCCTTAACTGAAGGTGCTGAACTAAAATAGCCATAAGATCCATCCATCCATGAGATGACTGTCAAAATGGTGTGGTGGCTAGGGTGGTGCTTTGACTGGTAGTCATGTAAGCTTTTTCACCCAGTCTGAGTTGTTAACATAGCAAGCTCTCACATACACATTTACTCTTGCTGCACCAACGTTTTTGACCACGGTGACAAATCACATCTGCTGCTTAACTGTATGTGTGAAAATATAGCTGAGATCCTGCTCAACAGGGAATGATAGACTTCCTCTCAGGTTTCTATACAAGATTTTTCAGAATGTGGACAGTGATAAAAAGGACCCCATCATCTTCAGTGTACGGAACAAATCAGCAAAGAACTTGCTGTTTCCAGAAGATAGAGATTCTTGGCTGCTACCAAGAGGATGTGGGAAGCCTTCAGTGAGGACAGAGGGGAAATACTGAAAAAGCCAGAAAAAACATGGGATTGGAAAAAACAGAAGAGGCAGGAAAGGGTACTGTGTGGGTAGCATTCTCTTGGCAAGCTGTGTCTGTGTTACTCTGCTTTTTTCTTGGCACTGACCAGCTTTTCCTCCCCCTCAGGTTGAGACCTAGAGATTCCAGATTTCTACTGTGAAATTGCAGTGAATGGAAGATGTATGCTAATATCAGACAGGAGTATAACACTCTCAATGTGGACTTTCCAACATGAAAACCCAGGATAAGACTCGCTGCCCTAAAATCTCTTCCACAATATATTGGAAAGTATATTTTCAGAGTACAAAACACATTAAGATAGCCACCCTCCCCGCGTGTAATGAGTTTTCCCTTTTTTAATGAGAATGGCAATGCTTGGTTTGTCTGTTTTGAATACTGAAGGAAGAGCTGGTGTCTTCAGAGTTGATCAAAGCAGTGGAATTGATTTTGGAGAAATGAACTGGGAAGAAATGGAGGGAGTGAGATGTATCTCATGGTTAAAGGTCTTAAAGAGGGAGGGGAGGATGCTGACATGTGAAGGCAAAGTGAGGCTGCTAGTGAAGGCAAAGACAGCATCCTGTCTGACCTTCACGAGCACTGTGGGACCTTCTCAGAGTGATGAATTCTCCTTTCTATTTTCTAGAACTCCCTCCACCCTCTGGTGCCCTCTTGCCCTGCTCCAGCCTTCCCACATGTGCTCTGTAGCAATTTGCTGTCCCAGCAAGGGACAGCAAGAAGGCAGTGTTTGATGCATCGCAGGATCCAGTATCATCCACACTGAAATAAGTGTAAGAGCCTGGTGGGTGTTTCTGGATGTGTCGTATATATTGTGAATCATAGAGACCGTGATCTCTGTGCTTCCCAACATCCTATTTATAAAGGCGCTTGTTCTTCCCCCAGGTTAGGCTTGTTATTTTTAAACTTTAATGGCAAGCTCTTTAAAAACAGAGGCTGCAGTAGATGCCTAATTTTCATTGGCAATTCTTGATGGTACTGTAACTATTTGAGGAGACCCTCTAATGTCCATTTACAGTAATTTGTTTAGTGAGCTGAAATTCAACATTAGGAAGAACAAGTACAATAATTTTTACTTTACGCTAATGCTTGTGAAATATTAGCAGTAATGTTACAGCCAAGAACTTTCTTCAGTCTTCTGTATTGCCTTTTGTGACTGTCCCTATTGTTCATTTCGGAAAATTAAAATTCCTGAGATGTACTGTGCAGTATTTTTAGGTCTGAAAGAGTTGCCACCCTAAATTGGATAGAAAAAAAAAAAAAAAAAAATATAATGACTTGCTCAGAGCAAATTTACCACATTCTTTTTTTGTTTTTTTAATGTATGCAAATTCAAAGCAGGATAGAAGTTAGCATTTCCTCGCTGAAAAGTAGCTACTGATTTTTAGCATAGATTATTCACGATAGTATTCAAGCATAGCCCCTTTTCTGGTGATTTCTGAGTGCTGATTTGAAGAAGAAATAGTGGTTTCCTCCTTTATGGATGCACTTGTGGGTGGAAACAAACTTTAACAAAATTTTAACAGGGAAAATACAGTTATATACACATGGCTGTATTTAAATATTAAGTATGGTTTTATAAAACAGCCCAACTTACTAATGTTGCAAAGATAGCATTAAATTTTGGAGATGTGTTAAAAATCCCTCTGGAAAATATGATCGTAAGTATTTACAGAAAACACGTATGATTTAGGTAGCATTCTTCATTTCCAAACTGAAGCTCTTTAAGGAAAGTCTTTGTTACAGCACACGCTGTGTACAGAGAATCACCATACTAGTTCGTTTGGAACAACTGACTACCTAAATCAGTGTTTCTCAACGGGCAATGCTTTTGGGTTTAAACAGACCTATTTAGTAGTATAAAAGAGATGGAATGGTCACTACTCTGTGATGTATTTGTGTTAATTTCATTGAATTCCAGTGTTGGAGGATCATGTCTCCTTGGCTGGCTCTGAAGACCTGGTGTTAAAACATTTTATCTGTTCTCCCTAGGAATATTAATTCAGCTGCTGGAGGTGTTTGGATCTGTCTGATGTTATATGCAGCATCAGGGTGGTTTGGGTAGGCAGTGAAACGCGCTGCTGGGGGAGCTTTGCGTATATTCTTAATGGGGAAAATAAGTGTTTGCTTATCTGCTTTGTTTAATTGGGTTGGGATTATAATTGTTCAAGTTTTCATTCCTGACTGCTTTTGTAACAGGAACAGTGTTTATAGTGTGTTTACTCTTGCTGGGCTTTGCTGGGAGCATTAGTCTGGCTTTATGAAGGATTTACATTTTATATTTGCCCATCATATTATTTTCATAAGAAACAAAAAGGTCCTGAAATAAGCCCATCAGTCAAAGCTAGGAGCAGTTGAAAGGAAAGAAATTTGTTACATTAAGGTTTTGTAAACTGGGTGTAGTGAGGCTGGCAAGGGAAGTCAGACAAGTATTTCTACTCTCAAAGGGTAACAACTATGGTTTATTAGTAGATGACATGCAGAGAAGAATTGATATAGAAATTTGTGGGATGCGTTCGTTTCCCAGTGGAAAACACAGAAAAAGACAAAATAAAATGAAAGAGAGCGGAAGTATGAAAGGAGGTTTAAAGGTGGCAAAAATGGGAAATCGGGGAAAATGGGAACAGTTCAATTTAAATCACTGTTTTCGTAGACCTAAAGGATTTCACTTAGCTTGAGACCTTCCAACACAAGCCAGGTTTGTTGCATGGGCTTTCTATTTTGCATAATAAACATAGGTCGGACAAGTAAATGCATCTCGTATTTAGAAATAAAAGTAAACTTTATGATGGATAAAGGTAGTGGCTTATGTATAGATGATGTGCTTGATATAACGGCATAAAAATGAATGGTTTAATTCCTTACATCACAGCGAATGCTCCCATCGAAATGTACTTGGAAGTCATGAATGGAGCAGGATGGAATGGGTCTACATGTGGAAGAAAATGAAGTGTGACCTTTTAAATAATTTAGCTGTATTTCTCTCTCTCTCTTTAGCTATCCCTTTTCCTGTCAATCTATACAAACATATGTACATACAGTATTAAAGGGAGAGTCTAGAGATGAAAGAAAATCCCCTGTGGTCATAAACTAATCTGTAGCATCAGGAAAATTGGAGAAAATCTTACCTGAGGAAAAATTATTCTATAACTGACACACAGTGTCTTAAACTGCTATTTGCTGTAACTGACCGCAGACAGTGCACTGGGTGAGCGGAACACTTATGGGGTCTATAATGTTTGTTGCAATGTTCCTTTATTTTATATTTTTAAAAATATTTGGTTTTTCTCTCTCACGTGGTCAGTATTTCCCACTTCTATGGATTTTTCAAGGATTCTGAAAAAAAAAATTATACTGGGCCAACAGTTTACTTCAAGCATGTGTTATTATGCTTCTGGGACACAGAAGGGAGAGAGAGAATACTGTCTTTGATACATTTTTGACCTGGAGCTTAAGAAATTCACGTAGAAAAACCTAGAATAACCTGCAAGGAAAAGAGAACAAATTTGACACTGATGTAATTTTGGGATTTCTCAAAATGTGGGTAATGAGACAACATTAAATTTTAACATTAATTCTTTTAATTAATCAGAAAGTAGGAAATAAGTAGAGCATTTGGAGAGTAGAACCAGGTTCTGCTGGCAGAATAATTAATTCTTTTTAAAAATTGGTCAAAATACAGGTTTGAATTGATGATATTTCACAAATCCATATTGAATTTGTCAAGTAGTTTCTCCCCTTAATTTTTCTTCTCTTCTCAAAAACAGTCATGAGAAAATAATTTATGTTATGCGAAGGTTTTAAAAAATAGTTCAATTTTATGTGAAGAGTTTAAAGAAATTCAAGTGACTTCAGTAAAATAAATAAACTGTGCATCTTGGTGAATTTCTAGGGACAAATTAACTGTAGGATTTGTTGGAATTGCATCACAGTGAAGGAATTTCTTATTACCTTAAATTTTTCTGTCTGCCTGATATTAACAATATAGTGGTGCAAAGTCAATAAGAGTACAATGAATTAAATCTGATGGAAAACCAATGCATTATCATTGTTTAAAATTATCGATATGCAAATTGATTAAGCAAATATGGTGGGAAATGAGGAGAGCGTTGTGGTTTTTAGTAAGCACTGGAATTAAAAGCTTTAAAAGCTTCAATATCTATTTGTAAGTCAACTCATTTTTAAAAATGAGGTTTTTATTTTCTTAGGGTTTTTAATTACCCGTTTTATCAAAGGAAGTAGTAGATGTATATTTTCTTCTGCCTGAACATGTTGTTGTTGCATGGAATAATTTGTATCTAACTGAAGCATGAGCCCTGCCAGGTGCATTTGGTAAGGTATTGATTATTTCCTTTAAAAAAATACATCATCTATCGCTGACTTTCACAGATCATTAACTAAGTTTTAGTTTATCCGAATTTCCCCTGAGGTGAAAGTCATTTTGAAACTTTACATTAGTCAATCAAGTTCACCTTAATATTCAGATCGTCCATTTTACAGTCTTCCCTTGGAGCTGTTTGTCAGAAGCTTTAAAGTCACTCCAAAAGCTTTGTACATGGTGAGCTTCAGATATCGATTGCTGTTTGCTCTTTTCCTATGCCTTTTCTCCTTCTACGATCATTCTCTCCTATTTTTATATGTACTTCCTTGTTCTTTTTGATGTGATTCATGAAAACTATTTTTAAAACTTGTGGTGATCATTGTGTGTCATGAAGATAAGGTCCTTTACCAGTGTTTTGTGAGTAAGAGATTATGAAATGTTGTGAGAAGATGCTGTCCTATCCTGTACTTTCCCTGTACCAGTAAATCTCATGTATCACTGTCACAAACATGTACCTCCCCCTATCCCAGGGCCTCTAGGACCTTTGGAATCAAGGGTGTTATGCAGACTTACACCAACTGTAAGGGAAAAATAATATTTTTAATGGATTAATAAGAAGATCCAAGGAATGGATCATGCCCATTTTTGCCCCCAAGATACATTTGAGTGAATCTTACATTAAATGTTAACCCCAACTTATTTTGAGCCTATGTATGCTTTCAAGCAAATTATTGTTTATAAACTGTCTCCTTGATTCTTTTCGTAATGGATCCGAGTGTAGAAACACTGAGAACATATAAGAGCTTGGACTACTCTCTGGCTTGGGTACAATTTGCAGTAGTTACTGTCTGCTTCATCTCATCTTATTGTTGGGTGTGGGAATTAACTCTCCTGTAGCCATGGTGCTGTGGAAAACATATCCTACTTTTTTAATAGCTTGTAGATCAAATAGCTCAACTCTGGGAAATGGGTTCTAATAAAAGCTCCATCTCGTTATGCTGGGCAGCAAATCCTTATTATAACAGCCATCTTCATTATTCATTGGCATTTTCCTAACTTGAAGTTTCCTCCAAGTGGTGTTAACATTTGATGATGGAAAATGAAGGCCAATAAGCTTGCAGTGTATGTACTTCGTAAAATAAATTGGCCTTTTGGGAATAGAAAAGTGGCAGCTTCAGTGGCAACAATTATGTTTTTATGGCCCGAGACAGAAATAAAATGTTGAAATGGGAAATTAATGCAAAAGCTTAGTAAGAAAATTATGAAAATCTTCCAATCTGAGCGTGTAAAAATTGTTGTAATATATCAGAGTATCTGTTTATGAATGATCAGTTACAGAGGAGATAAGAGTTATAAATAAGGTTATAGTATCCCACTTTCCTAACATCCAATTTTGGCTAAAAATCTTTTTATTACAAATGTGCATTATGAAGGTGCTACTGCCTTTTCACTCAGACTCCCATTTTCTTCATTGCTTAAGGTACTGATTAAACACAGAACAATTCATGAATCGGAAGTCACTCCCATTGCTAGATTGATGATAAATAGGTAATGATAGAAGATATGTTCATGAAGAAATATTAGTTGGATACTGTAAGCTTCAGAGCAATTTATGCTATATTAAATGTGATACTTTTGTCAACGGTCTGCAGAAGTCGTCAAAGGAAGAAAACAAAAATCAGCAGTGAGGTGAGAGTTGGTTCCTAAAGGAAGTACCTTAAAGAGCAGTTGCAAATCCATACTGTGATAATGCTTAAAAACTTAAATATCAATATCTCCGGTGGTCAGTGCTGGCTAGTGACACCTTGCTTGTTTTTTGGTTTGTTGTGCTGCTGTTTATCTGAGTTAGAGTCGATGATGGCAGGCAGCAGTTATAGAGTAGACAGGGATGCAATCTGCTGCATAACTTTTATTAATAAAAGCTTCCATAAACTCAAAAATTGCATTGTATTGCATTATATTCCCACCAAACCACTACCCATAGGAAATAATTTCGTCCCTTTTTAGGTTTATTCAATGTGATAAAACTTTTCGTGTTCTGATATCTGTATATGTATTTCCATGTTCAGTGTGTTCGTATGCCATGTGCTTACAAATCTGCCATTTTTGAGCAGTTTTAAGCTTCCAGTTGTTGACAAGCAAACCTTTGATTTGCAGGAGTGCGTAGCAGATGCCCTTCACTTATGCATATCTTTATATTAGTGCTGGAAAGACTCAAGCGTGTATCAGAATGGACAGAAGGCTATTCACGTTTGTGTCAGGGAGACCCCATCCCAGCTCAGGGTGAAGCTGTTGTTTTGCACAAGCACATTAAAACAAAGAAATAAATAAAGGATCTCTCACCTTACTTAAATTTTTTACAAGTATGAGTGGAACTGTTTAAAGATGATGTGGTTTCCCAAGGTCTGATGGAAAGTTTATGTCAGAGTGAGACACTGAAGATGGACAACTTATTGCTAGCTCCTCTCCTTACACTTCAGCATCAGAACAGCATATGAACAGCAAAGAAATTTGCAGAGAAGGCAAGATAAGTCCCTACAAAATTTTAGGGCCATAAAAAAAGCAAGGAGATTTCAGGCTCTCTGGACAAAGCATGGGGGGAGATAAGCGCTTTCAAACACGGTCTCCATCAGGCAGCAGAATGAGCAGGGAGCTGCCAGAAGCCAACGTTTGCTCATCGTCCAGTTAGACATGGATTAGGTGGTAGGAAGTGCTGAGGTGATGGTTTTAAAACTGCAATCTCAGAACTTCACGGACGTTAGCTTGAAATCTCCAGCCTGAGATATGTCTAATAGGTACCTATTTAGGCTGTCTGAAAAGAAACGTTTTCAGTTTGCAAAAAATTTGAGGAGGTTGCTTTGGGTTTTACTGAGTACGTGGCTGCAGCCCCTCATCAGCGCTTTCAGACTGAGTGATTCTGGTCACAGCCTACAGGTGACTAAATTCTGCTTAAACCCCTTCAAACACATACACTGCATTGGGGACAGGGAATTTTGGGGTGGAGGTTTACCTTTAGTGCTTGAGATGCTCTTTCTCTCTTCCTAAAGCTGAGCCACAACAGTGAGTCAAAGTCCCATATCCCTGTGTTTCTATTTCTTGTGCAGCGCTGAAGAAAAAAAAACAAACCCTGATTGCTAAAGCGTTTTCTACCAGCAGGAAGGCTATGGGCAGTTTAGGGAGTCTGCACAAGTGATTTACATTTAATTTTGTGAGCTGACAGTTCTGTTTATTTGAAAGAATAAAGAAACACATTGTTAACTTTGCAGTAAACTGGGAACTTCTGCTGAAAATTGCCAATTGAGCAGTGGTCAGCCCAGTAATTCAGAAGGTAGTTGTTCTGGGTTTTCCAGCAGTCAGATTGCTGTTAGTTTTGTGGGCAATTATGCATCCAAATCAATTCTTATTTTGCATATAGTCCACACAAAAAGAGAGGTGTAAACGGAGGCAGTAGAATACCTAACCAGTAGATGGAAAATAGTAAAAAAACCCTGAACGTCAATACTTCCAACATTATGTGTTTAATAGAAAGCTGTTGCTATTGATTTACTTTTTTGTATTCACCATCCCTTAAAAAGGTTTCATTTTTAAAATGCTTTTTTTGTCAATATGTTTCAGCAAACTGCTTGTGTCTGATCTGTGTAATAGAGTCTCGGTGCTAACACAAATCAAAGTGTATCAGATGTTTCACAGTGCACAGCTTAATGAAATGTGACTTACATAATTTTTAGCAATTTAAGCATCCAACAGAGTGTCATCCAGAGGTGCTGGTGGCAGACGCGCAGGTGGAAAACCGAGCACACCTGACTGAGCTCTTTAAATGGGGGGCTGGGGCCACCCTCCCTCCCTCCTGCAGCGTGAAGTCCTGGGTCATGCAGTCACACATATGCTAAACCACTTAGGTGGAGCCGAAACATCTGATTTTGAGATGTATGGTGGTTTTAGATTTTGTCTCCTAACTGAAGGTTAGGTGGTAGAAATCTGTTACATTTCATGGGCCCAGCTCTGCCTCCGTCTCTCATTCAGAATAGTGCCCATCATCATAGTCACTCTGATTATCTCCTGTGGCTTTGGGATGAAGGCTTGAGAGCTCTGAATATCTGTGTCCTTTATTTATTGTGTTTAACTGTGAGGCAGTATCTTCTGTCCCTTTTTTTTTTTACTTCATTGGAGTTATGTTGCCCTCACACTAACGCTCTCTGCCAGCCCTCCTCAGAACAGCGGCGGCAGATTTAATTTATTATTTAAGGGAGGAGAGGAGATGCGTGGCTTCTTGTCTCACTTTATTTTGTCTTTGGTGAATTTATTCTGCTGTGCGCTTGCAACAGTAGTTCAGAACCCTCAATAAACCATACTCTTCACTTCAAATTTCTCCTTAAACACCGAAGAAGTTATCCCCCTCGTGACCAGATGGGTTTGCTTTATCACGTGAGCTGACTGTTAATACACAGGCTGTTCATTTCTATTGCCTTCACGACCAGCCTAATCGGTTCATTACCGAGCTTAACCAAAGTGCTACTCTTCCACTCTTCCTGCAAGAAAAATACTTCTGAAGCAAGCAGATGGGCACTTGACTGCCTCTGCTATCAAATGTGTACTGTGTGCTGCACTTTAGATGGCTGGCTGGCAGTGATCCCAGCCTCTTCCCCTCCAGAAACCCCATACTGCTACGGCTCACGTGCATAGCTGCCGTGATTTTACATGTTAGTTAAATAATGCAAAGCTGAGGAAGACACACATATATATGCAGACACAGAGACTTAAAAAAACCCCAGGTTCTTACACGAGTTTAACTTTTAGTGCTATTGAGCAAATGAAGACTGCAAGTAAAACATCTATTCTAGAAAAAAATTAAGGGTAAATGGAATATTTTTGTTAGTTTTTCTCTGCATGTCATCCATAAGACTAATCCCTTATGGAAGAAAAATGCATTTTGCTGCCTAAGAAATGTTTAAAATAACATGCTAGCAGAAATATTGCCACAATAAACTTGTTTTTAAGATTGAACTAGATATATTTTTATCACTTCAGTATTGTTGTCTCCAAATTGTCCCTCATCCAGTAGAATTCCACTATTTTTTTCTCACTTATTTAAAAAAAAAAATCTGTATGAATCCCTACACACACACACCCCCCCCCTCTTTCAGGAAAAATCTAAATGAAGCATTATCTGTTATTTTACATAAGATAATTACAGGTCAAAAGACCACTAATCACCACCTGTGGATTCCAGTCCAGAATTCTTGTTGTTGCTCTGGCTTTGATGCGCTTCCATTCATTCATCAGGACTAGCTGTTGTAGAGGTTAGTTGTATTTCTGTATCAGCGAAATACCTTTTAGACAAATAGTATTAAAAATGCTTTAACGGTAACAGAGTTTTTGTGCGTCAAGGAAATTCAAAGGCTCAGAATTTGTGGTTTGGGGTACAGAAATAAGCAAATGGTACAAACAGGAGAAGAAGAGATTGGTTCAGAACATTTGTCATGGAAAGCTGGTTCATATCTAGCATGGGGAGAACGTGTAGATAAATACATTATAAAATAAGAAGCAAGAAAGTTTATGCTATCATAAACTCCTTACTCAGCTGGTAACTCATTTGCACAGTAACGATTAAAGTGAAACAGTAAAAGTAATTAAAAAAATAGGGCTGTTAGCAGAGCCATTTTTTCATCCCTTGTGTAATGTACACAAGGTCACTATGCCGTGTCTGTTTAGAAAGGCAATATTCCCTCATCCGTGCCATCAGACAAGACAAGGGTGTTTTTGTACATCATTTGTACACGAGGAAATCTCGTTTTGACAAACACAAAAGTTTTAGAAACATATCAGTTTGTTAATTTTCGAGACGAGGAAAGGGTATCCTGGTAAAGTAAAAATGGAGCTGTTGGAACATATCAGAGGGGGATGTTTTATTTTTCACTGGAGAAATCTTAGAATTATGTAAGTGTTATTCAGTATAAGATGAAATGGTTTTATAACCTCATGCTTCTGTCAACTTGTGAGTGTGCCCTCCAAAATTTTTTTTGATGGAAAACTTTTTTCTTCATCCATTTCATGGATTTTCCATCAAAATGAAAAACCTGTTTTCAAGCCAGTTATTGAATGTTGTTATAGTTACAGTAATACAATGTCCCTCATGTGGATACTTTCACGGGTTTAAAGTGCCTTCCATTGGTACAATAAAAGCTGTATCTTAGCATGTGTAAAAAAAAGCCCCAAAACAACAAAAAAATGTGTCTTTTTGGGGAGCTATTGAGAACTTATAAGGAATTTCAGATATTAGCTGTTGATTACTGTGTATGCAGAATGTCATATGAATCGATGTTGATGAGATTCTTTATTGTGATGATCTAGAGTGGCAGAGATTTGTCTGCTCACAACTTAATTTATTACAGGATTTTTATCATATTTACAAAGTGTTGCCAATTTTTTTTTGTTTGCTACAACTTAGTAGGAAATAGAGCAGCTGCAGGAAAATGCTTTCAGTGAAACACAGATGTCCCATCTTTGTGTAGTCCATCATCCTGGCCTGGAAAAATAGAGCTTGGTCTTACGAATTCTTTTTCAGAGGAACTCTAAGGATTGTTCTTCAGAGCAATTTGATCACGTTTCATCATTCAAGACTCAATACAAAGCTCCTAGAGTTCCACAGGAGTATTTATGTGATCTTCCACGGGTTTTGGATCAGGAGCTGAAAAGCTGCTCCCCATCTCATTATCCAGTGAGAACTAGTGGAGCTGCTTTCGAAAGATGAAGCAGGTATTGATCTGCTGTGTGAAACTCTATTACATGGTCTTCTAAACACTTGGACTAAGCCCTGGAGTTGTATGAGGTTCTAGCTTAATATGCAAGTCACGTTGGCTGACCAAGTGTGAACCTAACAATCCGCTGAAAATTTAGAGCCTACAAATTCTGGCTAACCTCCTTAACCTTATTTCATGCCTAGCTACTCCATAAATACTGTGGTTGTGCGCGTTCGTTTGATGACAGGTTCTGCTAGGTGTGAATGAGAAAAGTGTGTATGTGTTAACCCATGATTTTGGAATCAGCCTGAAGTGGCTCCAGCATAAACACCTCGTCCCCTTGACTCGGGGTTTCTCTGCAGTGTATGTGAGCGTGTAATTTTGCCAGCTGGAAGGTGAGAAGTGGAAGCTAGGCTGGACCTGGGTTGTCTTGGTGTAGGAAGGGGAGAGAGATGGCAGAGCGGCCTAGAGAACAAAGGGAAGTTGGAGAACGCTGGCTGTGCTGCTCCTGCTGACCGGGGAAAAATATAAGGGGATAAGGGTGCTGGCTCAGCAGCTGGGGGTGCTGGCTTGAAGGCTTCTGGGAGTAACTGCCCTGGGACACAGCCTAACCCTCACCCCAGCCTCAGCAGGAGCAGCAGCAGCAGCGGACCTGTTTTGCCAAGGTTTGCTTCAAATACAGCTGATCTTTGCACCACAGCTATTGCTGTTTTCTCTTCGGTTGTCTGAAGCAGCCACCCACTTTGTCTGTGCCTAAAGATCACGCTGTTCTTCCAGCGCCGATTCCTTTTTTGTTTTGTTTTGCTTTAAGAAATGTATTCAACACTCATTTTTGTCCTTGCAAAGTCAGTTGCAAAGACACACGGCTTTTTAAAGGCTTTAAAAACACGTTCTGGGAATTGCTTGTGACAATTCAACCTCTCCTCCTATGCAAACTTCATAGTTACGCTGCTGGATGTAGGAAAAAGAATAACAATAATAATAAAAAAATCAGGCTGGCTCAGAGAGGCCATCAAAGATTTCAGAGGGCTTTACATCAAGAAAAGCTCTGAAGATCACTGCGAAGATTGGCAGGAAGCATTCTCAAAACAAACAGTTTGAGAAGAATTAAATTTTGATATTTTAATACGCAATAATGAGGTCAGTAGCGTTATAAGCAAATTAAGTAGTGGGGTTAAGTGTGAAAGCTTCTTAACATTGCTCAGATTGTGTGGAATAATCATGTACTTAAAATAATAATGTTTATCTCAATTTCAGTAGCCATTTCCTTATTATACAGAATAACAGCTATAAAGTATGGAAGGTAAGAAGTACTTAACATGAATATTCTGAGACAAAATCTTAATTTACAAAAGACTGGGGTTTCTTTATACTTTTCTTGTTAGAGTAACCCCTAAATAACTGAGTTTCATATATCCTTAAAGTCATTGGCTTTTATTTATGTTCACATTAGTGTCCATGAAAAAGTTCCAGCATAATAAAATATTTCCTAGGACATTCATTTCTTTCAGTGATATATGGTTAATTCCTAGAGCAGTCTTTTGTCTTTTCTATAGAGAGAAAGTGCCTGAAGTCAGGATAGGGGTTCTGTCTTCATAAAAAATTAAAAAGAACAATAATAAAAAAAAGGGACTCTGTGTAGCCAGTGTATCTTGGTAATTCTGATTGCTTCAATCAGATATTAAAAATTATTATTGTAAGCAGGTGTCAGGCAGGTATTGGAAAATTACTTTTCCCCCACTGGTTGTATGTAAAAGAATTAGAACAATAAAACCTACCAAGACTGATTTTTGCAGTCTGTGATGCAGCAATTCAGTAAAATTCAAATCTGACGTTTGTTGGCTTAAGATTAGCAGTAGTCAGCGACAGGGAGAAAACAATGCATTATACTCTTTTCTTTCTGATTTATGTTCCTAATCCCTATAAAATGTCAAATTGAAGGTGACAAAGAGCAGATCTGCTGTGCAAGGAAGTAACAAGAGAACCCTTTGCCGTGTGACCTGCGAATACTTGCAGTACATCATTTCTGCTGACAGTGGAGCAGTGAAGTTGTTTTCAGGCTGGTAAATCTGAACACACCTAATGAATTTTGGTGACATTTACTGCTCGGATCCCAGCATTTCTTCTTCCAGTCACAGGAGTAATACCGTTATACCAAGGCGACACACAGCACGGCTGCACTCAAGTGTGCTATTTGGGCAACTTCTTTCAGGCTGGCTCCCACAGGAACAGCTGCCACACGGCTTGTGGTTCACTGCCTAGCTGTAAAATCAAAGTACGCACCACACACGGCCAGAAGAAGAACAAAATTAGGTGAATGGAACACAAATGGCTTATAATTTTTCACATGCCCGCCCTCTTTTTAATTGTTTAAGACAAGCAGCCTGATGACAACTAAATGTCTCTGACATATGAACCGACCGCGACATCAGGTAAATGTTGTCACAAAATTGATGCACAGGTTAAAATAGGGAACAAAATAGGTTACACGGTTGTTATGATCTGCTGGATATTAATATGTTTTGAAGGCAGGATAGAGCACTTAGCCAATCTATTCTTTATTTAGTCCTACCTTTCTGTTGGCTCAGTGTGAAAAAATTCCCTTTTTAACATTTTCTTCTTTCAAAAAAATACTGGTGTGCTTTTGAATTCCTCTAGCTTGTTTGCTTTGTTCTTTCTGGACTTTGTGTGCTTTGGATAGACAACAAATTTTCAACAGCATTATGTATTTGCATGCCAGTGGGTGTTTGTGAAATGCCTGCTTTGATAAATACTGCTCTAAAAGGATTTTTTTCCTTTCTATTGTGAGAAATCTTCATTTTTGCCAGGAAGGAAGGGGAAAACTTTACAAAACCAGTATTTTACTTTAAGTTAGATCCCAGGTTTCTGCTGAGAAACCCATTTCAAGAAAGGCAAATTGTTTCCACAGGAAAATAACCTTATCAAACCCACAGTTATGCATCAGAAAAGGTTTGCATGGAAACACTTCATCCAGTCTCATTTCTTTCTGCACTAGTAGCTATCTTAAATGCACAAATCTCTGTGTGCAGAGTTAGATCCCTGGGCCTCAAAAATTAGAGGTGTACCCTGCCCTAACAGTTACCTCATCTGCGATTGCCTGATCAACACTCAGCCCTCAAGCACAGGTTCAGCCTTTCATAACATTAATTTCCGAGAGCTGACTTAACATTTGGCACAACTGAAGACATTCTCTTGAAGCACAATGATATAGCTCCTTTACTTGTATATTTTTTAGGTTCTTCAGTATCCTATTGGGTTACCAGAAAAAAAAAAAAACCCACAACAACCCTGATGGAGTGGTGGAGGAATAAGCTTAATGGTGCTTACCCTTTTTCAATCCACTATAACAACTTCACTTTCAAAGTTTTATTTTTAGTCTTTTATTACATAAATTTGATTTAATGTAAATTTAATGTATTATATTACATTATTTCTTGATATTAGAGGTAACAGAAATTAAGCAATAACTCCAATTCTTTGTTGCAACAGTCCATTGTGCAATTTTATGGAGACTCTTCATTGTGTACTCTTCAGTTGTGGGACAGTATTACAAGATATTACAAGATATATTACCAGATACGCATGACGCTTAATGACTTTTTTACTGGTGACTAACATGGTGTTCATTATTGTCATGAAGTCATTTCTAAGAACTGGATGCTTCTTATAAGGTTATTAAAGGTATATAAGAAGGAGATTGATAGGAAGCAAAAATGACAAGTGGGATTTAGTCTTCATCAAGAAACTGATGTGTGTTTGAGGATAATTCTTGTACATCTAAATGTAGAGATTTTACGCTACTTCCTGTGTGATTCATAAAAAAGCTTGTTGTGTCCAAGATATTAAAAATTTAAGTGCAAAAATAGCTATGGCAGGCATTGCAAAGGGGTGGGCGTGTTTCAGAGGAAAGACGCCAAATTAAAACATCCAGGGAGTTATCTGAAGAAAACAGTCTAGGAGTGGTTCATTAGACTTTTTGTAAGAGATTCATATGTGGATTTATCGCTGGTTTTCAAATAACCAGTCTTGTGGTTCTGCATAGCATGAGCCAAAACCAACTGGAACTTACTGAATATACACATTTAACCCACAAAAAATCTAGTAGAAGTTGAAAGCATGAGATGGACACTTGAAGGCGAACAGATGAATAAGTGATCTGTAACAATGAAAAATAACATTGCCATAACCCCTCATTCAACCAATTACTTTCCAAGTCTCTGTGTTCTGTTGAATATCTATATTTTTGGTTCTTTTTCCCTGCATGCCTTGCAAAATCTCTCCTAAATCAAGAGTATTAGTTCAGTGTCAGTTTAGCAAACCACTTCAGTATAAATTAAAAAGCTCTCTTTGCACCATCTTTAAGTTTTCAAGCCTGTAGATCTGAGAAGTTGGGAAAATTTGTGAACCAAGTGGCTTTTCAGAAATAAGAGGAAAATATATTAGAGCTTATTGTGTAAACTCAAAGGGCAAGATCCACTTTTGTTTCTTAATTTTTAACATTTCAATCTGATGGTTCGAAGTAAAGGAGAAAATCCCTAAAACCACAAGAAATGCAGCAAAAGGGGAGTAGGAACTACTGCTGCTGAAGCCAAATGCGGTAAGTCTGATCTGTGGCTCGTTTATCAGTACTGGAAGCTTCCAGAAATATCCCTCAAGATTACAGGTACTGCATTGTCTCCTAGGCTTTGACTCATTCAGCCTTGATGAGTATGTTAAGGCATGAATGATTAGACTTTTCTACTCTTAAGTTGTTTCACTCTGAGATATCCATTTCTGCCCTTTCCCACAGGCTGCTATGCGCTCACCACAGCTCAGCTCTCACGTGGTGAGAGTGGTTTCTTGGTAAAGGTCCCTGGCAAATGTAATGATGTTTCTTATGAGTGGATAACTCAATGAGACTGTACCTCTCTGACAAGTGGAGGACAGGATCACGCAGTGATGTGCAGTTGTTTGGGCACATTTTTCATGCATACAGAGCTGGGAAGAAATAGCTACACTGAGCATAACTGTTTGAGCATCATCTTGAACCTAAATGAACACGCGCTATTGAGTAGTGTGGTGTACTCGTTTGAGTATTGTAGTGCTTTAGTGTGCTACATGACTGTCATCTCACATCAAGGTGGAGCAGAAAAGGTGCACACATCTTCTGAGGTTTCTCCGTGGTGTTAACAGGCTTTTTACTAATAGATACGTTTGCTCTAGTGATAAGGAGAGTGATTAATCTTTGTGCTGGATTGCTGTGGCATGCTTCTGCCTTTGATTTGCACACACTCATGAGAGTCAGTCCTTCTAAAGAATAGCGTTAGTCAGTGAGCATTCAGAGCTCACTACATCTGGCATAAAAGTTGTACCAAGAGTTAAGGACTTGCTAAATCTGGGCCTCAAGAGACATGAGATTGGCAGGAGAAGTAACTGCTGGAGTATGAAATTCCATGGCTTGTGCAGCCAGCAAAAATTAAAAACCTGTCTTATGACTGACAGAGAAGAAATACCAAGTCTTGTACGGGATGAGAAAGGGTAGGCACCATCTGCTGCTCTGTGGAGTAGGATTATAAAAAATGTCAGTCCTGCCGTTGCTGAGAAAAGAGAGAAAATGCTGTATGTCACTGAATCTGTTATCACAGGTACAACTTCCAGGGTAGAAAAAAGTGCCTGATACAGTGCAGAGAAGCTGCTTCTGGTGGTTATGTGAGCCCCAGCCCTTCTGGAGGTTCAAGCTCTAGATTCCAGGGATAGTCTCCGTCCTGATGGGGGAGGAAGCATACAGAGAAACTCAAGGGAGATCTAATATTTACTTTAGTTCTTGTCAGTAAAGATAAAAGATTTCTTGTTTAAGACTTTTTTCTTCCCATGTGGTGCCATATCTATCCTATCACTAATCTAATCCCTTCTTGAACAAAGAATTTGAAAGCTCCCTGACTTTTCACAATGTTGAAAAACAGTTGTTCATTCTGCATCTACTCAGATGAGCAGATGTTCAAAATCCACGGCATTCCAGTTCTCAAGAGACCTGCATTCAACACAGGCATTGCTGGAGGCATGCTCGTGGCCAGTGCCAGAGGTCAGAGGTCAGATTTGCCAATGGGCAACAGTTGCACGTGCAGATAATAAGGCAGATTAAAGGGGCTGGACTGTTCAGTACAAAAGTTCATGGGATGCCCAGGTGAGTCCTCGTGGTGTTCTAGAGAAGGAGCTCTATTGTTTGAGTAAGGCTGGACTTGTATCGCCATACTGTTGAGATAATATTGGAATAACTGAAAGGTGGAGAGAACAATAATCTTGTTTCCTACAGCGGTTTGGAGTCCTTTGAGGGGCGCAGTTTGGAGGATGCTTTTTGTGCATATCTTGTAATCTTGTATTCCAGCTTCCTGCTGCGTGGATTTGATGATTAAATTTTTGCATTTCCAGAAATACCATTTTACTCATAGCTCTGAAGAATGTGGGTTCTCTTCTTTCCTCAGCTCTCAGTGGATGTCAAAAATCCATGAGAAGTCAAAGGAATTATATTATCCTCATATTTGACTGTGGCAGAGAAGCTGGTTCATACTGTATGTAGGGTTTATAAGATTTGGAATGCGAAAAGAAGAAAAGGGCAAAAATTTAACTGTTTTTTTCCTGTTCCACATTTTAATGTTATCTTCTTCCAGAAGTATAGCATATCCATACCAGAGAATAATACCCCAAGAAATCCCAGTTCCTGATGGTATTTACAGAACATCTATCATGTTTATAAAGATGTAATTACACACGAACCCACAGCAAGAGCACTGGTTGATCAGATTCCGGCTTTGCATTGCCATTTACACTGATGTAATGTATCTGAGCTCAAAAACATTGTGGTCCATTTCCTCCTAATATAAGTCACAAACAGACCCACAATCATCTGATTCATTGAACTGTGGGTAACAAAGATGTGTTTAGAAATGATGTAACGGGTTTAACTGCCCTTCTCCTGGCCCTGCCTTTGCCCTTTAAGTACTTGGCTTTATTTTCTTCCAAAACTAGTTATAAATCTCTATACATTTCTGTGTGTTCTTTGTAGATAAGCAGTTTTATAGAAAACCACAGGCAGAATCTTAACAGATAGATTCCGTTAACTGACTTGAGACAAATTTATCATTTCCATATCTCTGTAGATTTCTGTATTGATTTGGAGAACAGCAGTACATAAAACCTAAAAGATATTTTGAGGTCTGAGTAAGACAGAAACTCCTCTTCTAAATCCTGCAGAGGCAAGAGGTGAAGACTTCTTAAAACATACACACATAAAAAAAAACAAACCCAAAAAGCCCTTTTTAAAAAAAAAAAATATATATGCATATATGTTATTCATATCTCTATTATATGTATTATATATTGCATATGTTCTTTCAAAAAAAATAAGCTTTAAAATGGCTAGGAGAATTCCTAGCATATGTAGTTATTCATTCACAAATTGCCAGGAACTTTCTGATTCTAGCATCTGGGTTTTGTGAAAAAGAAAGGAGTCTGCCTTTCAGAAACCCAAAAGCACAGCTGGTCAAAAAAAGCTTTTCTTTCC
>NW_010432921.1:42135-50386 GCF_000710305.1 Buceros rhinoceros silvestris
CCCTAGAAAATGAACCATAATTTGTACGGCATTCACTGAAAGGACATAAATATGAAAAGCTAAGTTATCACTTCTTTGAAAATCCATATTTCAAAATGCGTAATTTTCTTTGGTGACTTGTATCTCAATATGGCAGAATATTATATTGAATAAAAGAATCTGAAAATACTCTTTCTAACACATCTATTTGGACTTTATTAGGTTTCAAAGAGTATTTCATTAATTTTATTAAGCTGTAAATGGATATCTTTTTTATTGTATTGCTTAGATACATGATGTTTAGAGAAAGAATACAAAAACTGTTTATATTAGAATTTATCTTTTAAGAAACAAGTTTAGAGAGCAGCTGCAAGAAGAAAAGCTGAGGGAAAAGGAATCCTGCAATAAAAACTGACATTCATTTTAAAGAAAATAAATTTTGGAGGATTTGCTGACCTTCTCCAGTGAATTACAAATAGTGAATAATATTAGTTTTCTCCCTAGGAGGGATGAAAAACAACTGGCAGTGGAAAACTCATGAAGAAAAAAAAAATAGTAGAGACCACAAAACAAATTATTTATTGCCTATAATTTATATTTTATTGAAGGTTTGCCAGCTAATAATGTTGGTGTTGATGTTGATGATCATGTGGATAAACATCACAATCCCTCAGCCTCATTCCCTAATTCTTTGAACAAATATTAGGACCTGGTTGACAGAACATAATTAGTGTAAGTTCTCTTCTACTAGCACAAAGGACAAATTTTGTCTTGACATTTGGAGTTTGAACAGCATTTATATTAACTTGACCATGATTGGTAAAAGAACCTCCACACTTCTAGTATGTGTGTAGAGAATATATGGCACTGGTGAATCCTAGTACATATACTAAACCTTCGTGTGTGTTAGTTTTAAAACCTGAAGAGGAAAAGAAAATGCAAAAGAAAAATTATTTATATTTGGATGGAAGTTGAGAGCAGTTATACTTTGTTAATGCAACTGTGGCACTGTTTCTGAATCTGCTTAAGGAAACTGCTTAATAAAGTAGTTAATAAGGATTTTGTAATCCTTATAGTTTTATAGTAACAGTAGTAGTAATTTGGTGACAAACAGATGCTGCCACGTACATATTATACACTCTCTGTCTATAGGACTAAAGTTCTACCTACATATTTGTCCAGACTGTTCGGAAGTTCAAAGTCTACATGTTCCATCTCTTGCTGAGAAACAATAAAGAGAAAAAGTGAGTGACATACTTCTAAGTTAATAATCTAATATATGTGTATATGTATATATCAAAACAGGGACAGATATTATACAGTATTTAGAGGCTATATGCATAAATAAAGAAAATGTGTGTGAATACATGCATACAAAGACACGTATTTATAGTACGTAGACACCCCAGTGAAGTTTGGGCCTCATTGCTCTCAGCACTGAATATATTTCTGGTAAAAACCAATTTCTCTCAGAAATTTGTGTCCTGTATGGAACAATTAGACCTGCAGTCAAAGGAAAGGAAACAGACACTGCAGCAAATTGCCTTGCTCAGGGTCGCACAGTAAGTGAGTGATTAGTGTTCCCTTTCATAACCAGAGCGTTGGTATGTCAGTTATGCAGCAAGGCTTCCAGCCCAAGGATGGTAAGAGGGAAAATATGCAAGGTTGTGAGGACAATGTTTAAAAACGAAATTATTTCTTTAGGACTGTTATGAATGGATAACATCTACTTCCATTATTATTATTTATGAAAGAGGAGTTGGAAGTTGAGTAAAGAAGTACCAAGCCATGAGCTAAAAAAGTAAATAGAGAGATCGGTCCACTGGAAGCAGAGATTTAGAGTTCAGGTAAGTGGGAAAAGAGAATAACAGCAGTTAGTATCACAGTGATCCGTTAAACAGCTTCGTTGTTCTACAAGGAACACTTTACTTTCCCAGATAATATAAAGAAACATTTATATTCTCTGTGCAATTGCTATCAGTTTACTCTCTCCTTTGAAAATCCTTGCTAGATGTTACTAAACTGTCTTTCTTATGCTTCAATATTATTTACAATAGACAAGAAACCCTTTAACGCTTTTGTAATTTATTCTAGAATATCGTTACAAAGTCTTAAATAAATTGAATAATATCTGCTCTTTTTCTGGAAATGCTATTTCTTGAATTACTGGGAATATTTATAAAGGCAATATGATACTATTTTCTCTATCGAGTTACTGATAATTTTATGTTGTACTGTGACATAACCTGGTAAAATACAGCCTTTTTTGGTGAATGGCTGCAGGTTCAAATATGAGAAAGAATTTACTGTTACTCCTGTGTGGTTCATCAGAGCCCTGTGAATGTATTAAAATACTTCTGGAATGCAGAGCTGTTAGTGTAATCAGATTTACTTTATTATGTTGCCCAGAAGTTTGGTGTCACTTCTGCTTTAAAGTCTTCAGGAATGTTAATAATATATATTTAAAATAATACTTTAGACAAATCGAGATACCGTATGCCAAACCAACTATTAAAACGACCCCCTCCCCTAAGTGAGTTTAATGCGGTTTGGTATTTTGTTATATATTAGAGAGTCACATTAGTGGTTTTGAAATCTAAGATAGAAATGGCTTAAATCTGTAGTGAAAATATAATTTAGTTTTCCATAAACTAAATTAGTGGAGGTTTTTAGTAAAAGAAAACAACCCCTCAGAATATTTATCACGCCCCTGTTCCACAGTAAAAGTTGTGGAAGGGTTTGAAATGGGCAGTTAAGCTCTGCAGGGCGCTATTCTTGGTGCTGCCAGATGTGAAGTATTGGTTTCTCCCTGTTCTTCACAGGTTAGGTTTCCAGGAATGAGCTGAAACTCTCAAAACTGCCATTTTCAGCTCTCTACCTTTGTAGATCATCTAATTTACAAACACAAAACAACATTAGTAGCATTTTATCAAATGTTCATTTTTAAAGAAACAATAAAATCAGTAAGTAAATTAAAGGATTGTATTCATTTCACTGGCTAGATTCTTATGCCAGAAATAGCCTGAATGCATATTTTCTTCAGAAATACGTAACAACTACTTATCATCAGCAAAGGTGCACAGACTAGTCCTCCATCTATGTCAGTGAAGAGTTCCTGGGCCATGGCTTTATACACTGTGCACAAGTTGTCTTCTGATGCACACAAAACCACCCGAAGCTGATAAATCAACATGCTAAGTCAGTGATATGACTTCCTATGCGTGTCCAAATCAGTGCCAGGATACTTGGAAGTCATCACATTTCTCATCATGTAAAGTTTAACTGTTCCCTGAGCATAGTTCAGAGGTTAGAGAAGCTGCCCACAGCTTCTTTTAATGTTTAGTATAAGTACAAGGTCCGCTCTGAATCATCAGTGTATGTTCTGAGGAGAATGTAGAGCCACTATCCGCAAGACTTGGAATGTTAGCTTTGCATTTGACAGTTAGAGTCTCTTCAAATGGCTCTCAGTCCTGTGAGGTTGCACACCTTCCTTCTGTCTGGCCCAGGTTAAATATTTGATCAGTCATTTTTCAGTTATTTGAGATAAGCAAGAAAATTGAGAAGTTTTTCTGTAAGAAGGGAAAAGTTAGTGGTGGGGATTATGCACTTCAGCTGAGAAACTCAGAATGTGCAGTTTTGGAAATTAAAACTAAAGCACCATGTCAACAGCAAGTTCACAAAGTACTGAAGTACTCCTGTGTATGCAGTCTGTCTCAAATTTAATATACAAAATAATCTATTTTTTGTGGAAGCCCCAAGCCAGAGCCGTGCCTCATGTAGATGACCAAAATCAAAAGCATTATCCCAAAACTAGAATTCGATTTTATTCCATTGACTTATGCAACCTCCAGTCAACGACGTAGCAGTCTTCTTGCAGATGGAGACTATCGATAGTAGATAACAAGGCTCCAGAGGAAATGAACATGTTTTTTTCTTCTTTCAGTAATTGCCTATGGTGTATGGAGATGGTTGTTTAGAACCACCTCTGATTACCAATAAACTAAATAAAGGCTGCAGATGGAAATAACTTATGCTCTGAAATAAATGAATTGCTTATGATGGGCAGTATCAGCAAGCTGACTGTGATTTTTATATTGATTTATGTAAAGCTTTTATGGTTAATAAGCTGAGAATGGCAAGTACAAGGATTATTATTCATATAACTAATAATGATTTAGAGAGTCTTCCTCCATAATTGCAGTCATGTTAAACCCTTCCAAGCACTATTGGATGAAGTTCTGAAGACTCTGTCTGAGCAGATTGTATTGATTTAAACCCCAGCTGCATCTCTTTGTCCAAGGTCAGTTTTAGTTCTTTAGTGTATTATACTCATATTACTGAATTCTGTTGCTTTCTGCATGACATTTCACTGTTACTATGTTTAATATAGAACAAAAACCAGCTGGAACTAGAAATCCCTGACTAAAGCTGTATACAGCTAAAGCTGTGTAAATTAGGATAGCTTCTGAAACAAAAAAGTCCATAAAAAAGACTTATGTCTCCTGCGTGTCTGAGAATAGTCTGAAGTGATCTCTCCACTCTCTAAAGGAGTACATCTAAAGCATAAGTAAATTTAAATAGGATAAAATAGTTTCCAGGCGAACTAAATACTCACCCTAAAGAGATGAATGCTTAAAACAGGGAATTATCTCAGTGTCTCAGAAGCAATTACTTGGTCTGCAGTGGACTTCCAGTATTACACTGAGTAATGTAATTCTCTTTTCACCTGTCTTCTGGTAACTTAGCTCTCCTACCTGACAAGGCTGAAAACCAGTATTACAATATATGGAATTGTCAAATAGTAAGGTAATGGCAACTGTGAGTTTTTAGGACTAGAGCCTAGTACAATCTCTAAAATACACTACGAAAATGATCGGTACATTGTGATCTTCACAATAAGAATGTTTAGAAGATCTTTGCTACTTCCATGCAGAGACATTCTTACGTTTTACACTGTACATTTAGGACTGTACATATGAATATCTCCAGTACACAGTTTTGAATGCTTTCGTTGTAGTGAATAGAGAAGAATAAATTTTATCAATCTCTCTATTAATTTAATGATTTATTTAGCCCATTGGAACCATGATGAATAAGATTATTTGTTTCCATAAAGATTTTTCTATAGATAATCAATTATTTCCATGTGTAATATTTTTGTTATTACTCCTCTTTCAAATACTTTAGCCAAGTTTACATCTAAGAGCCAAATTCAAGCATTCATGTATCTTTCTGTTTTGCTCAATGGCACAGAGTTACTAATCAGCTTGCACCTAAGAATATCTATCATCCACCATTGGAATTCCACCTTCCATGCTAGATTTTGTTATAGTATGTTCCTTTTTTATACCTCTGAGAATATCTTGAGCTTCAGTGAGTAACACATTCTTCTTTACAAGAAATGATACCTTTCTGTGAAAGAACATAAATTTAGTATTTCTTTATCTCTTTAATGACATGAATATTCACCACAATGAGAGATTTTCCCTTAGTTACGATTCTCATGAACACCGTTCAAAATCTGTCATTAACTTGATGATCAGTCCTAGGATTTTATCTAGATGTAGGATTAATTTTTATTACAGGAAAATCTATGATAAAAACTTTACACATTTCATTTATGATGGTGTCATATTATGATTTTTTTTTTAATCAGTGATTTCCATAAATTGCAGTGTCAAGAAGCAAGTGTGGAACTCCTGAGAAGATGCTACCAGAAGGTGCCTACTCTAAATCTTTTCTACCATTAAGGCTGAAGCCTTAAGGCTGAAGGAGAAGTAATTAACACACAAGCAAAACCCAAGTATTACTTTTTCAAAATGAAAAATCACATGAAAATTTGTTAACTGCAGCCTGAAGAATAAAAGGTTTGTTACTAACCGTTCTTCAGTAATACTAGAATTTACTTGCCTAGTAAGATGTCCAAAACAAAGCAAAAAAAAAAAAAAAGAAAAAAAAGGAATGCGAAGTATTTTCAGTGTCTTCTGTGAATGTGAGAGATGAATAACGATATGTAGTAGCTATGTGTGACAACATTTTATAGAGAAGCAGCCAAGCCTCTTGTAAGAAGTCCTATCACATTTACAAAACTAGATGGTTAGTGAAATATGTAACTTTTTGTGCTTTTTCCAAAAGAAGGCCAGAGAACCTCATGGAACAGATCTGTTTAAATGTGCTACAGGTGACTGCTCTAACTATGCTCGGATCAGTCGGGTACGCTTAAACTTCTCTGCCTGTTTCTCTGTTAACACTTTTTTAAATCGAAGAATCATTTGACCCAAGCTATTTATTGCTTACTATGGAACACACAAAGGGACCAGAATCATCCGGATGAATAAATGAGTCAAAACATTTGTACTTTGGGCAAATTGCTTTTTTGATACTGCCTTCTGTAACGTGAATGTGGGAAATGTGATTAACAGAAGAGAAAAACCTGAAATCAACAATAAATAAAGAAAACAAATTGCACAGGCAGGTGCAGATAATAACATCATTGGTGGGGAAGAGTATAATCACACAGACAGGCAGGCAGATGTTTGGAGAATGGTTTGATACCAACATGCTGAGAATGGTAGCACGTTTTCCATAATTTAGGAAAAGAAAAATAAATCAGCATTCTTCAAAGAGACAACCTATGCAAACGTAGCTATTAGTGGAGTACCATTGTGCCTTTAACTGTATTCTCTTTATATCTCCGTGTTTCCTGCTTTGGGAACCCCAAGTGACATAATGTCTGGCAAAAAGCAGCAATGAATAATGTACTTTCTATGCAGTTCTTTCCCTTGAAGAATCCAATGCTGAAATATTAATTACTTTTCTGTGCAAGTCCTAGATATCTTTTTCTCCACAAAACCTTTACAGAACAAGGCAAAAGATTTATCCCCCCATCCTTAAAGTCTAAGCAGAACAGGGAGTAAATGGCATCAACATATTTTAAACTAAAAAAAACCCTAAAAAAGCATATGATTAAGTCCAAGTACAATTTCAGTCTACGAATACATGCCAGTCTGTGTGACTCTTATGAAGGAAGAAGGTTCGTTTCTTGATTAGTTTCAGTGACACTCTTTTGAATCAGAAAAAGCTGTATGCAGGCTTAGTTTCTATTAATTGCAAGTTGCATCCAATTTGAATGCTAAATATTTGTATGATTTCTCATCTTTTTCCATGACACCTTTGATGCAAGCTACTAGAAAAAAATAATTGATCTATTATATTAACTCATATTGCAAAAAGCACGAGTCAAAACTTTAAAGTTATGCTCACGTCAGATATGGAAATGCACGCATGTGCATGCCCTTCAAAAAAGACTTGGACAGAAATGAAAAACTATGCGAGCAATATGTGGGGATTATGGGGTTTTGCCACAACTAAAGACTTAGTATGTTAATCACTTGTTTCTGGATGTTTCCTTTCAGAAATCAAAACTGATGAATCCAAATGAATTGGCTCATGAGACGTCAAATTCTCAATGAAGGACAGCAAAACCAAACAGAACTATAACCTCATGTTAATTTTTGGATCTGTTCTGCAGTCAACAGGAAAATCTAAGAGGTGATAGTGTTCCTATTTCATGCCAGATTCTTTATGTTATTATTATTTTGTTTATTTACTAGGGATCAAGTCTAACAAGTTTCAATATGGTTTTTGAATTTGTCTCATACATGCTTGCTGGATACTGAGGCTTTTTAAAATGAATTTACTGGTGTGATTCTAAACTGTTGGGTGCTTTTCAGTATGTCATATCAATATGCTAGAATTATATGAATATAAGAAAATACGGTAACTCAAGAAGCATTCTTTTAAAACATGCTGGTTTAAAAATCTTACAGGACAACATCTTCAGCTTCAGGAGAGCAATAGCTTTTTAAAGCTGCTTGAGCCTCTGATAAACTAAGTTTGCTTTTTTAAACATGCACTTAAATCTCCATGACACTTACATTTCATGCAGATTTGATTTCCACTATTTTAATTTTTCCTAAGCAAGAAAACATTGCTGTACTTTTCTGAACATGTTTTGGTCTGTGGACTTGGGCAGGGGATTTGCAGAGGCAGGTAGCCAGTAACGTAACTGAGCACTAAGAACAGGATACACTTCCAAAACCACTGCATGAGTCCGTGTGCTTGGCAGGTTGCTGAAACCGAAATGTCATCTCTGTAATTTGCAGTAAGTGCCATTCAGTACCACGCTGGTTAAGCACAATTCTATACTTTCGAATCCCGATTCAATCAGGTCTCTAACAAAAAAGGAAAAGAAGAGGAGAGGGGAGGGGAG
>NW_010432922.1:0-5748 GCF_000710305.1 Buceros rhinoceros silvestris
CCCTGCGCCCCCCGGGTGGGGGAGAGGAGCGGAGAGCGGAGGGGTGTATCTTGGGCCAGGCAACAAGGTAACAGGCGCAGGGAGGAAGGTGTTTTATTTTTTTGTTTACCACCATTAGGCTCTTTTTTTAAAGTTAAACTGCTTTTCCTCAGCTCGTCTGTTTCGCCTGTGATGGCCATTGGTAAGAGATCTCCCTGCCTTTATCTCGACCCATGAGCTTTTTCACCCTGTTTTCTCCCCTGCCCTGATGAGGAGGGAGGTGAGTGAGCAGCTGGGCAGGAGTTTGGCCATTTGCCAGGGCTGACCCATCACAATCTGACTGGAACGTTAATGAGGGTTTCCTCAAGCAATCAGTCAGATTTTACATTGAAAACCATGCAGCAAATCCTCTTTGTAGATCCTCTGTTTAAAGTACAGGCATATTTTTACCTACACAGACTTTCTTGGTCTGTTTTCACTGCAGAAATCTGAAACTGTAAATTCCTTCCTTGAAACCAGTGGTTCAGACATGCTTCCCACTGTCTTACTGAGTGTCCGAATAGTCTTCTGGCTGTCAATATTCACTGGAAGAAACTCTCCAAGGCCACCGAATTTCCATTTCCCGGAATAGCTTGTGCCATTTCCACGTGCACCCTGTGGATACGCAGCAGTGACAGATGCAGGAGCTGGATACCTCCTAGTCCCTGAACTCCACCCGTGGAGATACAGTGCCCTGATTGCAGCCAATGGCAGTCACCCCTGCAAATCAGCCTTAATTCGAGCCAGCGGAAGGTGGATAAAAATACCTTTACTAAGCCTCAAACAGACACATCTGCAAAGCTTTATAGAAAAAACAAGAAAAAAAATACATCACCTGCCTAGAGAGAGCCTCTAACCATTGCTGCTGCCCTGCATGCCTTGGCCAACTAGCCTTGGCCAGGCTCCCTTTCTCTTTGCTGCTGAAAATTTAAGCTCCCACCAACAACTGGGCTCTAAGATCACCTGCACAAACCCAGCCCAGACACTCAGGGCACACCGCTGTAATAGTTCTGATCCATCTGCTGGGATCATTCACATTGCCTCTGTACTACATCTGTGATCCAAGCAGGAGGAGGACTGGAAGATTTTCATCAGGCGTGCTCGAAGATGTTGCTCTCGGAGGGTCTGGCACAAAGGAAATTACTGTCATTGCCAGAGGGTTAATAACAGTCTTTGTTCCTGCCTAAATTCCTAAAACGTGGTTAGTGTGCAGTGGAGCATGGCACCCTTTTCTAGGGAGTGGGGAAAGGTCACACCTCAGCCCGATGGCCTTTCGGAGTCAGCTCTAGTATTTCACATACTACATCTAGATCAAGGGGTTTCATGGAGACAGACAGGAGCAAACTGCAGATCCTTACTGCTGTTGGCCTCAGACCAGATATTAAGACCATCAAGAACTTTGGGTGTTTAAGATTCTGGCCATTTCGAAATATAACATGACAGCCCGCCAGAGCACAAGAAAGATGGCAAGGGGGTGCACTGAGGACTGTGGCCCTTGCTGAACTTGGCCTCCTCATAAAGCTGCGCTTGGAACCGTAAAAATACTAGGTCTGCTGGCAGAAGGTAACACCAAATTATTTCTAAGAGCAATTGGGACTGAACAGGTTTTTCTGCCAGGCCGGTGGTTGGAGCCCAGCCTGTTGTGTTACCACAGTGATCACAACAATTGCCTTCTCTAGAGCATCTGTTCAGAATGATGTTCTCCTAGGCTCTGTGTGCTATTAATATATTATTTAACAAACACTTGAAGGGGTGTGATGGTGTCAGGAACATTTTGGATAACAGCTCTTATTCCTCCCACTCCACTGTCACTTCATTTGTTTCCTGCAAGGGTACTTCTCTCAACTCTGAATTTGATCCCTCATATCTATGACATGAAGGAAAAAGTATGAAAAAAAACCACATACATTTTACTTGTTTGTTTTAAATCAGGTAATTAAATGGTTCAAACTCAGAAAATAAATCTTCCCTAAACCCAAACAGCTTTGGTTTCCCTTTGAAGTAATTCTAATTTTAATGAAACCTCAAACCAATTTTGTTAATTTTTGCTTTAAATGAACATAAAGAACACTACTGACTTGACACTTTGTGCCCATGAGCCTCTGGACTGTGCACTGTTACCACAACACAAACAAAATCGACCTTGCTCACCAAAACATCTTTAGCAGCTGCCTCTTTTGGGACGTGGTCAACTGTCTGCAGAAATAACCCGTCTCTTTTTCTTGACTACCAAAGAAGATGAAGTTGGTGCCCAACTTGTGTATGACTAAAGCTGGAAAATGATTCTCACCTATCTCAAACCTGAAAATGCATGTGAATGCAACGGCGTCCGCAGCACCTGTAATGTGAGGTAACATCCCCGGTGCTGCCGACCTGCCTCTGGTATTACGCTTCCTCCTTTTGCCAGGCAGACATGGTCAGAGTCCCTCTTGCTGAGAGTTTGCACATCCAAAAAGCCAGGGCAGATCTCTAGAAGAAGAACCAGAAGAAACCACAGGTTCTTGTCCGGAGGTTACAAATGAAGACGCTTGTTAGAAAGGAATGACTTGAAGCCTGCAGAAATTACTGGATCGACAAAAAAAGAGGAATGGGAAAGGTCAGATATATGCCCGGTAGATTTCCAGAGGCAGAGGGAATTGCTTAAAGCCTCAGAAAGATGTGGTGAAAAGCCATCAAGATAAAAGAAACTCCAGGGAAAGGTGGTGACCAGGGGACACAAAATCCTCCTCCTGCACCGGGGAGCAGTTCTTTGGCAGGAGAAAAGTAGCAGGCCCGTGGTGTGTGACTTCTTTCATGCTTCATTTTGTTCTGATCCCAGATGAAATGCAGCTATGACAGTTTATTTACTGCTGCACTTTAGACCTTGCAAGTGCTTTCAAGTTTTCCCTTCGGAGATTTTAAAGTTATTAGGAAGTTTATAGGAAGAAGGATACAAAAAAGACGTGGGGGTAAAAATGTCCATGTCCTTTATCTGCGGTAAAGATCAGTTAAAAAGAACATTAATACTTTTGCTTTTTCTTCAGTCTCAGTTACGGTCCTTTGCATGTCAGCAGTTTCTTGGGTCATGTGTTCCTGGATGTGCTTCCTTCCTTTTTTTTTTTTCCTGTTATGGATAACATCTCAGTGTTACTATTATCATTTACTTTGCCACTTTTCCGAGCTTCCCTTGGCTTTCCTTATTTTCAATTTACACCAGACCTGGCGCCTGTCTTATTTGGACAAGATCTGTCTTATATTGTGTTATTTACACAAAATTCCCATATGCTTTTAAGAAGGCTTCTTTAGCCTCAGAAAATATGTTCATTTTTCTGCTTAATGATGCGGGCTTCCTTTTATCTCTTGCTGCCTCTGGAATTGCTCCTTACGTCCTTTCTGTGTCAGATTTGTAGAGTGTCGGGTGTTCCTTTTGGATTCCATTCTTCAGCGTGGCGATAACCTTTCCTATCAGCGGTTGGAGTGCGCCCTTTCACAGTTCCTTGTCACAACATTTGCCTTCTGGGAGATACTCTTAGCCGCACTATCAAATCTAATTTTGTCCTGATGCCCAATGGAGCCCACGTAACCTTTTTAGATCAGTATAATAAATATGGATTTACCAGGACTGAATGCAGGGGATTAAACTCAAGACTTTGCGGGCATTGGCATTACTAACAAATGCTCCTTCCAGGCTGATTCCTTCTCAGTTAAAGTGATGACTTGCAGGGGTTTAGTCCTACCTAGGAGATGACTTTTAAATCCATACAATACTGTGTTTTCTGATATTGCTCAGTTTTGCTTTGTTTTGAACAAATCAGCTGAAATCAAACAAGTACAGGAACATTGTTGAATGCACGTCCCACGTAGATAATGCAGAGACCAAGAGGAGTATCTAACACATGCATTAATACAGACAGAGATAAATCAGACACAGAGGTTTATTTATCAAATAGGTCAGGCAAGAGTGGGAAATGAAGTCACTTCTCTTCCCACCTGCACTTACACCTTATGGAAGTAGGGAGGTAAGGTGTATGTATGAGTAGACAGAGAGCGAGCAACATAGATGTGTCCTAACATGTGTTTATACCAGGCATAAACAGCTTTTTTGGGTGCAATCTTTCTTCTCCTGAGCCACACATCAAGCGTGAATCAGCCTTGTAGCCTTCTGTATTTTTAACATTGTTTTGGTTTTGTCTATAAAAGTCTTGATATTGAAGATGTTGGGAAATGAAGTCATTAAGCCCAGCATTGGCTCTGGGGGTGGGGGCAGGGGTAAGGGTTGACAGGGAAATACCATCACCGAGCTATTTACAGGAACTGAAATTTGAAGCTCCTGGGAGGATTATGTGCAGGAGTGGTAAAGGGGAGACTTTTTCTACTGTTACTATTAGCCTGAATGGGTGCAATGGAAAAATTGCAAAACCCAGGAGAAATTACATAAATATTCATCACCGGCTACTTCTTCATCTTCTTAAATGCTAGGCACGGTTTTTGAGAAGAGGAAAGCTTCCAAGTATGAATTGGTGGTGGTGTCATAAAGAGAAAAATGTTTGGGTTTTTCCCAAGGGGCTTAATCTTCACAGAAGATGAGAGAGGACAGGTAGATAAAACAAGGTGCTGGCAGAGAGTTAAGGGCAACAAATAAAGGAGTTTATATGGGATGCTGTGTTAAGAACTGGCCACTGCCTTCACATTTCTTTCCTCCTCACTTCTTAAGTCTTCTGTGAAACTTCTCAGACTCTGGAATATTTTCCCAGTTGATCTTGTCTTGAAACATTAAAAACTGAGTTTATAGTTGCTATTAATGGTGTTGCAGTGCATGAATCCCCTGTGGGTGGTGGTGAAATCACTTGCAGTGATCTTTTTTTCTGGTATTGAAAAAAGCTGTGTCACTTTACCAGCTGGTACAACGGTGTAGGGATCCTGGCTGCGGAAAAGGGAACTCAGACGCCTCAGGTTTTGTTCTACAGTCATTGCGCATGAAAGTGCTGGAATAAAAGCTGTGAGAATGGCCTTGGATCTCTGAACCTTCGGACACTTGAACGGACTTTCGTGTTAGATAGACAGCCTCCAGTGTCTTTTAGGGCAGCCTGACCTTGGGAGTCCTTGTCAACTGACCTTTCACTGAACTTGTCTTACCTTCCAAATTAAACTTGTTCCCTCTGGAAACCCTGGGAAACCAGGTGGATTCTCTCACAGAAATGCAGTGACCTCCTGGGGAGTGAAACTCAGCAGAAGTCTTGGAAAAACAAATACGCTTGGATGGTGTTACAGCTGACACAGACACTGAGCCCTGGGTGTCTGCTGGAGCATCTAGACTGCCCGAAATATCTGCATGGCAAGAGGCAGAGGAGACACTCACTTTGCTGTAGTCTGCATCCACTTACGAGCATTTTACCCCACTGTAATACCAAGAACGGGAAAGGTGATTAAGAGATGCCAGAAAATGTGAATTCAGTTACAGTGTATTGCAAAATCCTCAGATGTAAAGTAGATTTACAAGGAACAGATACATATTTAGTCCAAGTAATAATGATGAATAATTGTCCTTTTATGATATGAGTGACATGAGAAAGAAAGGGGCAAATTGTTTTTTGGTGACTTACATGTTCACGAGTGATAAACAGAGCTCACTGATGCTCATACAGAAGGAATTCTTAATCGGGAAACATAATTCTACTCCTAAACATTTTTAGCAATTTTTTGAACAGTTTTAAAAAGCCAGTGAATAAAAAGGTAGCCAGTGGGGGGTGG
>NW_010432923.1:0-1874 GCF_000710305.1 Buceros rhinoceros silvestris
CCAGTGCCCCTGCGCCCCCGCGGGCGCTGCCGGCGCTCGGTGGGGTGCTCTAGCCCGGCACCTCGGACAGGGTGGTCGCTGCAGGGCGCTGTCCCGGTGTTTGTTTAGGTCCTGCTCCAGCCTCGCAGACTCTGCCTGCTGCCGTGGTGCCCTTCTGCAGCTTCAGCAGCTGCAGAACCCTGACGGAGGCCGGTTGGGGCCTGGCATTAGAGTCCCTTGTCCCTGTAGAGCTACTGGTGTAGAACAGCAGATGAGCTTGGGGCTCCACGACCTGTTCCATCTAGTTGGCTCTTCCTGTCTCTTTTCATCTCCTCCAAACTTCCTTATCTCTTCTTATCTCTTGCAAACCAGCGGAAGGTGAGTGACGTGTTTCCACAGTGGCTTTCGCTTCTGCAAATGCCTTGGCAGGAAGAACGGGAGGTTTCTGCATTGAGCCTCCAGCCAGCAGTGAGCTGCCCCCGCGGGTCTGTTACACAGGCACCTGTGGTCGCCCCCGAGCCCTGTCACCAGCCGCGTCACCCCGGCAGGAGCAGCCCATGGGCTGGGGTCACGGTTTCTGCTCTCTGCGTAATAAGAGGCCAAAAACAGTTATATGGGGGGAAAACAGATGATTTTTAAGAAATGTTCTTTTGAAAGCCTTGGGGCAGCTTAAAGCGTTCCCAGGAACTGCGGCGTCACCCAAGCGTGAGCAGAACCAGGGAATCCCCCACGGGGCTGCGGAGGGGGGTGCGGAACGCCGAGGCTGTGAGTGCTGTCACCACTGCGGGTGGTGCATGGGGTTAGGAAAGCAAAGGCGCCGAGGAGGCTTCACGGGTTGTTCTGCTCACGGATTGTTCTGTTGATCTCACGGTGCTGGGCGGGAGCTTCGCCCGAGCCTGGTTTAATGCCCTGTCCCACAGCCTCTTTCAGGCGGCGTTGGCTGGGTTAGCTTTGACTCCACCTCACCTGTCCCTGACTGCCTGATGAGGAGGGAGAATCGTTTCTTAACCCTTCACAGGGTCATTTCTTTTGATCCTCCGCTGCTTGCCCTGTCCCTGTTACAGGTTCCAGCAGTCTCTAGTGCTCAGCTAAAATGACAGTCAAGATTTAAGCTGGAATTTCCTTCGGGGAAGCTCTGTGAGGGACGGCAGCGTGAGTGGCTTTGGCGGGGACGCTTCTGAAGCTGCGCTGCCAGCCGGGCTCCTCACAGCGCCCCTTGCCCAGGCCCTTGAGCTCGGGCACTTCCAAGTGCTGAGATCCGGAGGGCAGCGCCTGGAAAGGCTGGGCATGACTCTTGGCCGCCGGAGCCGCTGGGGCGGGTCAGCTAACGTGCCCTCTGGTTCTCAGCTTGTTGCAGGGAGAAGAAAGATGGAAAGCAATGCAGTGTTACTGGAATCCAAGTCGTCCCCCATCAACCTGCTGAATGAGATGCACCAGCTGCGGCTCCTGGGCCACCTCTGCGACGTGACGGTCAGCGTGGAGTACCAGGGCGTGCGGGCCGAGTTCGTGGCGCACAAGGCCGTCCTGGCGGCCACAAGCAAGTTCTTCAAGGAGGTCTTCCTCAACGAGAAGGGCATGGACGGCCCAAGGACCAACGTGTTCCTCAACGAGGTCCAGGTGGCCGATTTCGCATCGTTTCTGGAGTTCGTCTACACGGCCAGGGTGGAGGTGGAGGAGGACAGGGTGCAGCGTATGCTGGAGATAGCCGAGAAGCTGAAGTGCTTGGACCTCTCGGAAACCTGCTTTCAGCTGAAGAAGCAGATGCTTGAGTCGGTGCTGCTGGAGCTGCAGAACTTCTCGGAGTCGCAGAGCACTGAGGAGGAGAGCGCTGCCCCGGCAAGCATCTTGCCCGGGTCCAAAGCGGCTGCTGTGGCAGATGGTGAGCAGGTGGCCTG
>NW_010432923.1:2081-3210 GCF_000710305.1 Buceros rhinoceros silvestris
AGAAAACGGATAGAAAGAAGGAGGCGATGAAGCCTCCTTGTGCCAAACTCCGAAGGGCCAGTGGGAGGCTGGCCGGGAGGAAGGTGTTTGTGGAGATCCCGAAGAAGAAGTACACGAGGCGGCTGAGGGAGCAGCAGAAGAGCGCGGAGGCTGCTGTGGAGGAGAGCGGGTCACCTCCAGAGCCAGAGGAGTGTGAAGTGGAGAGGGAGGAGGAGCAGGCGGAGAACAGCATCAAACCCGAAAGCGAAGAATGCGACGGCAGCTTCGAATTGGAGGAAAACCTGCAAAAATTGGAAGAGGAGAAAAAGAAACGGGGCAGCAACTTCAAGTGCAGCACATGCGACAAGGAATTCCTGTACGAGAAGAGCTTCCTCAAGCACATAAAGCACAGCCATGGCATTGCGGCCGAAATCGTTTACCGGTGCGAAACCTGCAGCCAGACCTTTGCCAACCGGTGCAACCTCAAAAGCCACCAGCGGCACGTCCACAGCAGCGAGCGCCACTTCCCTTGTGAGCTCTGCGGTAAGAAGTTCAAGCGGAAGAAGGACGTCAAGAGGCACATTCTCCAGGTTCATGAGGGTGGTGGGGAGCGTCATCAGTGCCAGCAGTGTGGAAAGGGGTTGAGCTCCAAAACGGCCTTGAGGCTCCATGAGAGGACGCACACAGGCGACAAGCCTTATGGGTGCACAGAGTGTGAGGCTAAATTTTCTCAGCCTTCTGCACTTAAAACCCACATGAGGTACGAACGGACTTCACTGGCCTTGTTAGATTCTGGGGGGAGAAACAGAGGCCCCTGGATCAGCCCTCGAGCCTTCGAGTGAAGTGGGGATGTGAAACCTGACTGGAAAGTGTCCGTAGCTCCCTTTTTTTTAGAGCTTCTGGGGTTTTTTCCCGCTTTTCAGGCGAACCATCACTATCCTCACGCCAGAGCGGAGGCGCGCGGGTGAAGCGCACCGGGAGCTTTTCCCCGGGGAGCTTTTCCCCGGGGAGCGGGCCCCATCCGGGTCAGGGCAGGTCCAGGTGAGAAAAGCTGGAGATCCTGTAGGATCAGGGCTCTGGTTACACGCACTGATCCAGAACGGCGTTATGCTCTGAGTAAGGAGACACTCCAGAGCGGCTGGGCCGCCTG
>NW_010432924.1:0-2337 GCF_000710305.1 Buceros rhinoceros silvestris
AAAACTAATTAATAATTTTGCATAGCTGTTACACATGCGGCTTGACTATCAGCCTCCAAACAGCTCAGCTCGCACTTTCTCTTCTGTTTCATCTTCTTCTGTACCGTAGACTTGTAGTTTAGACAGCGCTGGGTGTGAGGGGTGTATCTTCCCCAAATCTCCCACCCTGTGTGCTGCCCCAGCCAAAGCTTATATCACCCGGTAACATGCATATTCATTATTTCCCCCAAATAACCATACATATTCAAAAACTAATTAATAATTTTGCATAGCTATTATGCATGTGGCTTGAGCTGAAGAAGGTCCATTTTGTGGACTATGTCGTGTCCTACCAGTCAACCCAAAGCTTATATCACCCGGTAACATGCATATTCATTATTTCCCCCAAATAACCATACATATTCAAAAACTAATTAATAATTTTGCATAGCTGTTACACATGCGGCTTGACTATCAGCCTCCAAACAGCTCAGCTCGCACTTTCTCTTCTGTTTCATCTTCTTCTGTACCGTAGACTTGTAGTTTAGATTTTTTCTCATTCCTTTCCCAGACAGCCAAGGTTTTCATATCTCTGTTGTACAGACTAGTATTTACAGGGTAACATAACAAGATGAAGACTTCCACCCAACTTACTGTCATCTACAAACATAAAGGGTGCACTCGATCCCTTCATCCAGATCGCTGATGAAGATATTCACAGCCTCCAACCTTCACATCACCCACAGTCCTCCTCTGTCGCAAACAGCGGGTCTAGCCGGGAGCCTGCCCTAATTGGCTGCCTCAGCAGCTGTGTCAGGAAGTTGTCTTCACACACTCCAGGCACCTCCTGGACTGTTCCCTCTCTGCTGTACTGTATTTCCAGCAGATATCTGGTAAGCTGAAGTCCCCCATGAGAACAAGTGGTAGTGATTGTGGGACCTCTGCCAGCTGCTTACAGAGTATTTCATCCACCTCTAGATCCTGATTGGGTGGTCTATAAAGACTTCCACCACGATACCTGCCTTCTTGGCCTTTCCCCTGATTCTTAGCCATGAATGCTCAACTCTAGCATCACCTTGTGTCTTAGTATCACCTTATGACTTACGACTCAGAATCTCTTTCCTAGAGATGTATACCTGCCACGTTGTTAGTGGAGAATTAATGAAGAAGAGTGAGAAGCAATGGATCTAGCTAGATGGAAAGCTCATGTAATTTATCCAGGAACTTGAAATAACCTTTGGCCTAGGCTTGTAGTGGCCATTAGTCAAGGTATCTGTGTGGTTTGGCGTTGCTGCTGATGCTCATTTACAGAACCTATCTCCTAATGCCTTTTGGGATCACAGGCTGGCTGCAGCCTCAACACTGACCATTTCATGCAAATACAGAATGCTGTAAAATAACGTGCACAATTCAAAATGTATTGGTTGGGTGAGAATTAACCCTAGAATATCTCAGCCTTTGGTTTAATTGGCTTTAAATATACAAAACCAGCTCCTCATGTGCTAAAGGGCCTCACGTTTAAAGTAACTGCCATATAAGTAACTGCCATATAAGTATATGATAAAGTTAAACTCTTTCTATTGGTCTATGAAAATATAGGTCCTAAAGAATCCTGCTTACAAATTGTGTAGCTATCAGAGTGGCTGACATCTTATAAATGTCTCAATAGATGAAGAGTTGATCTAATAATGAAAAAAAGAAGACTCACAAATAATTTATTTGTCATTTGGTGGGGGAAAAGAAGAGTGAATAATTTATTTGGTCAATATTATCCAATCATCAATAGAACAGGTAGAATAATTTATAAATTTACTTATGAATAATTTATCCATCAATTGATGGCAGGAGGAAATTAATGAAGTAAACAATATTCGAGTAACACTCAACAGGCTCTCAGAGGCAGGTGGGAGGAACTGAGGACTGGATCCCTTTCCTCAGCCTCATGACAGCCTGTGCACGAGCACAGCAGATCCCCAAAGGGCAGCAGCCCTGTAGCCAGTTCTGTAGCTTGCTGATAGTAGTCACCTTCTTTCCCTCATACCCAGTCGAGACTACTGATCTGAAAAGGTGCCCTGAGAGCGCTGTGCAACTTCTTTTTGTCTTTGATGACCATGGGAAGCCGTTTGGAGATTCCTCCTCCAGCGTTCCACCAGCTACTGCTGTGATGGCTCAAGCCAAACACTGCTCGCTCTGACCTGCGGCAGCAGCGGCTGCAGGTGGCATCACGGCCTTTCAGCAGCTTGAAACTTGTCAGGCGGCCGAGAAGCGTGCTGTGCTCTGCTTGTGTGCTCCAGGTAGAAAGCAGAGGGTTTCCCTCAGAAAGCCACAGAATCACAGAATCATAGAATCATCATCCGG
>NW_010432925.1:0-17081 GCF_000710305.1 Buceros rhinoceros silvestris
AAAAGGCCTCACGGTCTCTGGAAGGAGGGGTGTGCCCGAGGGGCTGCGGGGCGCTCCTGCCGCAGGCCCCGTCATCGCCATCGAGGACGAGTGGGATGACATTGACGACTTTGATTTGTCAGGAATTGAAAAGAAGCATTGCAGACTGCCGGGCCCGGCCCCCAAAGGGCAGCGGGTCTCCTGCGTGGCCTCCCAGAGGTCGAGCCCCTGCCCGAACCAGCCGCCTGGCTCTCCTGAGACCGTGGGTGATGACAAGGGGCCTCGCAGCCGCGGCGCTTCAGAGCACGGGGAGACCTCGGCAGAGGCTGAGGAACAGCCCTTATCGCAGCAGTCTCTGATCTGCCTTGAGGATTTAGCTCCCTGCAGCAGTAACAGGGCAGTAACAGTGGATGAGGAGCTCTGGGAGAACTTATGTGCTGACGTGATTTTGGATGATGACAGGGAAGAGGCTCACCCAGGTAACGATTTATTTTGAAGTGCTGGTGAGCTGGAGGAATATCTGTCCGTGTTGGCACACAGAGGGCTTGTGTTTTCAGGAGCTGGAGGGAGCTGCGTGCCGGTACCTGCGGAGCAGTTGTGGGTACATGGGTTTGGTTGGGGTGCCCCCAGACTGTGGCAGTGCAGGACTGTGAATCGCGGAGCGGTGTCGCTGTGGCAACCCCGCTGGTTGCGGGGTAGTGCTGGAGTTGTGAGACTTCCCCTGCAGAAACGAGGAGCAGCAATCCATGGGGTGTTAGAGAAAGAAAAGCACTTCTGAAATTCATACAAAAGAGACTTAAAAACTCATCTGATGCCTAAATGTAATGATGAGAAATGTTAAACCAGAAAAAGAGATCTCTTTCAATCTAAAACAGGCAAAAACTACTTACAGAGCCTCCAACCCTCTATTATGGCCAAAAAGTTCATGACCACCAATCGGGGTCCTCTGCTGGCAGCTCCGAGGTCTCTCGTTTATGGGTCTCACCTGTTACATTTTGAAACCGTTGATCTTTATTTATGAAATTAGTACATTTGTGCGCTGGTTCATGTGAGTTGATGTCCTGTGATGCTGCCTTGACACTAAATGGCGAAAAGATTCATGAACCGTATTTTTCTTCTGGAGAATTTTGTTTCCTTTTCCCCTCTTTCTGTGAAATGGGTTTTAATATTTTAATGACACTGCCCTTACAAGTCACTGTGTGTGCACATTCACCTCTAGCTCCAGAGCAGGGACCGTGCCAGCTGATGAGTCTCTGCTCTTTTAAAGCCACCATTAAATATAACAACAGTTTACTGTAAAACCTCTTGCAGGAGAATGCCCCGCTCTGGTTTTCTCTTCTGACAGGGTCGCTGTGGCAGCCTGTGGAGCATGTCCACTTAAAAGAGGGGGTGTGTGGGTGGTTTGTTTGTTTTTAATGGGTGAGGAAAAGGGAGCAGTAGTAATTTTTTTCAGACTTTTAAAGGACAAGAACGTATTAGTTGAGGGTTTTGAACCCTGGCTGGTCGTTTTTCCCTCTGTTCTGTTGCTTTTCTGTCGATCGCAGGGCGAGGTTCCAGTGCCACCCAACACTATCCCTACGCTCTCTTCCAGCTGCTGCTGGTCACGGTGGTGAGAGCCAGGGGCGAAGCAGCGAGAAGCCCAGGCCCGCAGTGCGGGACGAGGCCGGCACCCCGCCCTTCGCAGTCGCTGAGCTGGACGAGGATGATTTCTTGGATGTTGTGCCCCCCTCCCCTGAGGAGGATCTGCCTGCCTTCTCGCCGTCTGCCACGAGTGTTAGGTAAAACAGCGGTCACGGATGAACCCTCTGATGTCGGGATGGTTGTAAGAAGCAGCCACAAAGACATGGAGCCGGCGCTGGGTGCAGGGCTCGGGAGCTCCGCGCTGGGTCGGTCGCGTCTGTCGCTTGGTCACAAAGTGCTGACAGCTGCTCTTGGTGTGTCAGGAGATGCTCTCTTCCATGGTCAATGGCTAAGGTGGCTTTGCCTTCATGAGAGTGGTTATTTTGTTCCTTTTGTAGTGGGAGGGGAAGAAAAATGATGGAAGCAAGTCTGTACACGGGGGTCTTCCCCAGGATCTCATGCAGTTGTTTCTCTTTAACGTGCCTCTTGCACGCTGCTGTTCTAAAAGCTAAACTCCTCTCACAGAAACCTTTCACTTGCAGCTCTCTGCATTTTAATGCCTTTTTCTTCTGCTCTTAGTAACGTTTTCAAAGACTCTCCGGCTGGGGGAGGCTCCACGGCTGACAGCGCTGCCCCCCGGCCCGGGAGGCCGCCCACAGTGTGGCCTGGTGCTGGAGGTGATCTTGGTGCTAAGGATGCAGGTATGAGACATGCTCTGAAATGGTGTTCTGGGAGTGGTTTGCAGCTAATTGTTCTGGGTATCCCTCGTGAGACGAGAGCACTAACAACCAGTGACCGGTGAGGCCGGGGAAGTGGGGACTGTGTCCCGAACAGGGTTTTCAGGCGCTGCACAGCCTCAGGGGTGACTTGAGGCATGCAAAACCTGTCAGCCTGGGTGTGTTTGGAAATAAGTTTGAAAGAGCTGTGTGGAGGTTTGGAAAATCTGTGGCGGTGGGTTATTAAAAGGGAAGAGCAAAACCTGTGTAGAGGAGGGGAGCTCGTGCACAGAAACAGCTGCTTTATGCAAGCTTTTAAAGGGCTTTTAAAGACACTTGGAAAGGAAATGATTTGGACTTGATTATTGCCGTGTGATATCCCCTGGTACCTACTCTAATAACAACCAGCACCGCCGCCTGCTAAAACAGCTCCTCTCCCAGAGCAAGGCCAGCCTCTGCAAGAGGGACTCCGCGATGTCATGGAGGCCATCTGCGAGCTGGTGGATTCCATCCCGCTGTGCGAGCTGGAGTCACTGTCCTGTGCCAAGGCCCTTCTCCAGCAGAGAGACCTCAGGTGGGTTCCTCCAGCAGCCTCCTCGCTGAGCTCTGTGGGAAGTGGCGCCTGCGGGTGGCTCCATTGCGCCAGGAATACAGAAGGGTTTTGGAAAAGCTGAAAATCGCTGATGGAACGAGGGGGAAAACAGCCCCCCAAGTGCTGGAAGTGTTACAGCCCCAGTGTGTGCCAGAGAAGGGATCTCGTTCCTATGCAGCCGAGGCACAGGCTGCCCTGTATCTTTCTCCAGAAGGGGCCTGGCTCCAGACGCTTCCAGAGAAGCAGGGTGAGGTGAGGTGACCTATTGGCTGTCAACCTGGGTCCCTGTGACCACAGGCACTGATCGATATTCCCTCTCTGCGAGCCACACTCTGGGATTCTGACTTCTCATCTCCCTGTACTCAGTGTCTTTCCCTCTGGTTGTTGCTACTGCAACCTGCTGCTTCAGCTTCGCGTCTCCCGCTGCCACCAGGCGTAGACAGATACTGAGATCCGGGGGTTGGTTGGGGTTTTTGCTGGACTGGGACTGTGAGCTTGTTCTCCAGCAAACTAATTTACTCTATTTCCTCTTACTGCTGTGGTCAGACACAGTCGCTAGAAAACGCCTGAAGACATCCCAGCCCAAACCATTCCAGGGTTGTGGGATCATTTGGGACAAGCACATTTTTACTTTTTTCACTTCAGGTTTGTTTCTCTGAGGATCTCTATGGTTTTCTTTAAGCTCTGCCTTGCCTGGATCGGTTCCTCCCTACCAGGAATTGCTTTATTTTCTGTCTGCATGGAAGCTGTGGTAATTTTGTAGTTACTCTGTTCAACTGTGTTCTGGTATTATTCCCTCTTCTTGAATTGTTTGTGAAACCGAGTGGCACGGAATCCGCTGTACCCACCACCCGCCAGTATTTCAGCAGGGGAGAAACAGAACTCTGTGCTGTCTGTTGTAGAACTTGACAAATCATTGCTCATGACTAAATATTTTTTCGCCTTCTTCCTTCCCTGCCGTCTCTCCCAGGAGGAAGCTGCTGGCTAGCTCTGTGCCTTTGAACAAAAGCTGCACACGTGACACTTCTCCACGAAGCTGGAAGGCGTATGTGGGGCGGGGACCCCCTGCACGTCCTAGTACTGGCCTGAACTGGAGCTTCAGTTCTGACAGGAACTCGCCAAACCCCACCACCCCCCCGTCTCTGGTTTCCGGGACTGTTAATTCAAGCAATTTTTCTACCCCAAGAAATCAAACCTTAAATAGTTCTTATGCTTCAAAGCAAAGTGTTGTGGAGATCCCCTGTCCCGGAGCTGCAGCCTTGTCGTCGTCCAAGGTCGGTGGCACAGAGGGGGCTCCCCTCAGCCGCCGTTCCGAGACGTCCTTCGACCGCAGCTGGTGCGAAGAGCCGGGTGTGGGCAGCGGTGGGAGCCATCGCCTGCTGGAGAGGCCCTTCACGAGCACAGCTCTGAGCGCTCAGAGCAAAGCCCCTGCTGGTATCCCAGGCACGGATCACACAGACTTTGACCTCGATCACTTTGATATTGATGACTTTGATGAGGACTGGGAGGATTCGGTGAACGTCTCAGCACCGGAGCCACCGTCATATCAGCCCATCAGGGACGGGCCACCTGCCAAGTCGATCTTGTCAAAGATCATGTCCAGAGCCAAAGGACCTGCTGCCATGTCCACTCCTGCTGCTCCCAAGTTGAGCTTTCCAACGGCAGCAAAGCCCTGCTCAGGTAGCTCACGCTCGTTTCTATCACTCCTTCCCTTTTTCAAGTTTTATTTACTTATTTTTCAACCTAAGGCCAAGTAACTTACTGCAGCTCCCATCACCGCCTCTTGTTTCCGTGGAAATTCCTTTTGTTTTCTCTTTGCAAAGTCATCTTGTTGGGTTTTTTCTGCCAGTTGTGGCCAGACTTGTTGACTCTTTGCTGTGCTGGGAAGATGGGGCTGCTGAAATCGGGAGCTAGAGCGTTTGACCAGCAGTTCTGCAGCTGTTTGTTCAGAGCGGTACAACAGCTTTAGCTGATATGCAAAAATGTTCAAACCCGCTGGGCAGGGGTGGGACGGGGTGATCTGCGGTTGGTGACACCATTAACTCATCTCTCAGCTTTGTGGTGGGTTCCCCAGCACCTGCTGTTGGGTACCACAGTGGGGGCGAGCCCTGTCCCTTGCGGCCTGTGACAGACTGTGTTTTACAGCCCTGGGAGAGAAGTTTGTTTCCAGAACTTACATCTAATCCACATTCGCATTTTGGCTGGTTGTAAATTCTAGATTGATCCAATTTATTTTTTTTGTTAAGTGGTGATGTGAGTCTTAAAGGTTTAAAGGTTGAAGTGCTGGTTAAGCCTGTTGCAGTGAAGCAGTTGTAGCACATCTCGATGTCCTCACTCACTGCACGTTCCTTTTCTCCGGCTGCCAGATCCGCTGTTGAATAACCCTGCGCTGGAACGTTTCAGGGGGACAAAATTTTCCCACTCTGAAGAAATGATGACTGTATTCCACAGGAAGTTTGGTTTGCACTGCTTTCGGACAAACCAGCTGGAGGCCATCAACGCCACGCTGCTGGGGGAGGACTGTTTCATCTTAATGCCCACGGGTAGGTGTCTCACTTGACCGCACGCGCTTGAGGAACGGAGACCTGGAGCCACTTCTGCAGGGCCCGAGAGAAACTCTTCTCTTTCTCTGCGCCAGGGAAAAGTTCCTTCTGTGTCTGTGTGATGGGAAGTATGAAATCAATCTCCCCTCTTCTGCTCCTTCTCCACACTGTCACCCTGTCCTCTGGTATTGAACACTCACTGTGCTCTCGTCCTTGCAGGTGGTGGGAAGAGCTTGTGCTACCAGTTACCCGCATGTGTCTCTGCTGGAGTCACTATTGTCATCTCCCCGCTGAGGTCGCTGATAATAGACCAGGTTCAGAAACTGAAGACCTTAGATGTAAGTTCAGACAGCTTTGTGTAGTTAAACTGCAGCTGAGCGAGTTAGAAATCCGACATTTTACTGCAAATCTTGTGTCTCACTTCTAAGCTGCAAGAATTAATTAGGTGGGAAGTGTGAAGGTGCGCGAGGAAGAACTAAATGAGATGAACCTGAAGATCTTGGCAATCTAATTGCCACATTTATTAATGTGTGAGTGTGTTAGCTGTTGGAGCTTAGCTTTGAGGTACAGATGCCTGATAACTTGGATTCTGAACCTTGTGTTTAGATGCCTAAACAGCAACAGCCTGGCTCTGGGACAGAGATGAGCACTAACAGCTCCTGAGTTGGAGGGTTCTGGAGATGTTCCACTTTTCTAGAGAATAATACCCAGAGAAAGGCTGTCAGTGCAGAGAGTGTGTGTTCCTGGGGCTGCCCACTCAGGAGCTGCTGTGCCACGTTGAGGTAGCTGTTCCATCTGTAGTGTGTAACTGAGGTGGCGAGATTGGGGAAACAAAGGTGAGTAACCCACTTTAAGGCAGAAGTACAGAGATGTGTTGGGGCATGAGACCTGAGGGCCTGTGACGCAGGGTCCCAAAGCTCTGGCAAATCCTTCTCCCATCAAGTTACAGTTTTTGCTAGTCTAGGCAGGGCCCTCCAATGGTTCTGCCACTTCGTGGCTGTTGCTCAGCACTGCGCTTTGGCCACTCCTGACCCTCCCTGGCGCAGGGTGCCACGGCTCTTCCAGCTGCCTCGGAGACTCCTGGGGACTGGTGGATGCAGGAGGGGTTTCCTCTGCAGAGCTGTGGCTGCCTTGTGCCGGAGGGAGATGAGAGTCCAAAGCAAACAGATGAATCCTGAAGCCACTGGCTGGTAGACCTTGGGAGCAGAAGAATAGAATTTGGTTTTGTGGTTAGAGAAGTTCTGTGCTGTAGGGTGGGGGTTCCGCTGCTGCCTCTAGTTACCCAAAGAAGCTCTGAAAATGATGTGTTCGCTGAGGACAGTAAATGCATCAGCTGCTTTATCTGGTTTATAGCAACCTCCAGCGTTTGGAGGTTCTTCTGTTTTGTGTGGATTACCATGCTGTATTTTTTTTTTTTAATGCAGATTGCTGCAACCTATCTGACTGGTGACAGGACAGATGCTGATGCCTCCAAAATATATATGCAGTTGTCAAAGAAGGATCCTGTCATAAAACTTCTGTACGTTACCCCCGAGAAGGTTTGTGTTCGACTGGAGCTGTGCAGGAGTGGGAAACACTGACTTCAGAGCAGGCTCTGGGGAAAGAAATTGTCTGGCATTTCTTGGGTAGTTCAGTCAGACTCTGCAGATGTGACTCATTTTGATCAGTAACTAACCAAGAACAAGAACAGAGTGATTGTGCGGTCTACAACAGCCCCCTGCCCATCTGCCGGGGTCTTGTACTGCTTGTGCCAGTTAATGGCTAATTGGTGCCAAGCAGCTGCTGGGTCTAGGCCGCTCTGGACAGGGCAATACAGGGAAAAACCGTGTCGCTGCCCAGGTAATAGGTGGTTGTCAGAGATGGCCTTGGCCTTAGTTATGCTGCCTTTAACACTGACGTTCCTCCCCGGGAGAGAGGACTCTCAGTGGGCTGGTCACGTTTCCGTCCTCAGCATTGTCTTTCATGACGTAAGTCATGTAGATTTACTCAGATTTAGGACCTCTGGGTAGCTGATCCTCGAACCTGGTGGCAATGCCGCCCCAGCTGCCTTGCTGCCAGTTAGAACGAAGCCAACTGCCGTCCTCTTCAGGCCTTTAGGCTTTACCTGTGCAGCGTGGGTGACCTGTGCTGGACAGAGCACGTGTCTGGGTGTCCTTGTGCAGGGAGGCGATGGCCCTCAGCTCTGTAGCAGGCTTTCTGATGTGGCTCGTGGCTGTGTGCCCAGGTTTGTGCCAGCAGCCGGCTGATGTCAGCCCTGGAAAACCTCTATGACAGGAAGCTCCTGGCGCGATTCGTCATCGATGAGGCCCACTGCGTCAGCCAGGTAGGAGCCTGGGTTTGGCTCTCAAAGTGGCAGAAGGCTCAGCTGGAGCATCTGGCTCAGCCGGAGCATCTGACTCAGTTGTGCTTCAATTTGGTTTTAAACTAGTGGGGTCACGACTTTCGCCAAGACTACAAACGGCTGAACATGCTCCGCAGGAAGTTCCGCTCTGTTCCCATGATGGCTCTCACTGCCACTGCCAACCCCAGGGTGCAGAAGGACATTCAGAACCAGCTCGAGATGCTGAAACCACAAGTGTAAGTTATTTGTTTGTGGTGAAGTCAGAAAAGTGTTAGGTGTCCATCTGAAACGCCAGGCTGGTTGTGTCTGGTTGAAGGAGAAAGCAACTGAAAAGGTTACATGCAAAATATTAAAGTCAGGAGAAAAAAGCTTGCCCAACTCTTCCTTGCACAATTAAGGAATTAATGGAAAACAGTATAATTTTGTCACTGACAGAACACACCAGTGGGGTTTTAAGGAGCTCTCCATGAGGCTGCTGGGAAAGTGCACAAGCTGGAAGCATTTTTTAATTAGCAGTGGCAGTGACGCAGATAACGAGGCACCGCTGGGCCTGGGTTGTATTGCAGGGTTTTCAGTGCACATGACGGGAAATAAACCCTCGGGTTTCTCGCATTTCACACACTAGACATGTATTTCGGGGTAGGGGGAGGGAGTGACACTGTGCTGTGCACATTTGATCAGTCAAGGGTGGATGCTCATACTCAGCAGCATTTCACACACTAGACATGTATTTCGGGGTAGGGGGAGGGAGTGACACTGTGCTGTGCACATTTGATCAGTCAAGGGGGGATGCTCATACTCAGCAGGGAAGGGAGGGCGAGGGAAGCCACCGTGTTCGCGTTCGGTTTACGGGCATTTCTTCCACCGGTGTCCCGTAGCTTTGGTTATTTCACAGCCCCAGGGAAAAACCAGCAATTTTAGATGCGAAGTCTTTTAGACCTGTGAATCTCTGTGGGCAGAGTGGAACAACAATTCCTTGGCAGACAGTGCAGAACAAGTCGTAGGCAGCTGAGCTTGGGCCGCTCCATCCAGTCAACACGTAGCTCGCGGAAAGGACAAACACAGCCGTAAAGCTGACGGGCACCCCTGGACTGTCACCTTTTAGGTTTACAATGAGCTTCAACAGGCACAACTTGAAATATGACGTATTGCCCAAGAAGCCAAAGAAGGTAGCAATGGATTGCTTGGAGTGGATTAAAAAGAACCATCCACGTGAGTACTGAGCGGCGCAGCCCTGCCCGCCTTCCTCTGAGGCTTCTGTAGTGCTGTGAGAACCCCCCGGCTTGGGCCCTCCTGTCAGCGACTGCTGGGTTACAGAAACAAAACAAGCTGGAGGCAAAGCGGAATTACCGATAACAGGAATCAGATTTATGGGCATCCTAAAGTTAAGATGGGAAAAGTAAATCATGGGAATGCTGGGGAATGCTCTTTCTGGAGGCTGCCAGACCTTCTAGCAGCGTGCCTTCAGGGTTATAAAGCTCATCTAATATCTGTGCTGCTTTAAGTGTCTAATTCTGTTGGTCTGCTTATCTGTGGCTCCCCTTGACAGTACCTTCAGGGATTCCTGTCACTCCAGGCTTGCTCTTGGAGCTCCTGCTGCTACAGCTGACCACACCAGGCTCCTGTCACAGCTTCTCCGGGCTGTGACCTTGTGTATCATCGATAAAACTGCTCTAGCCCTTGATTTATTCACGTATTTTAAATCCTAAGATTGCACAGTGCTGAGCAGGAGACCTTCCTGTTTCTGTCTCCCCAAAAAACTAGGAAATTGGGTGGAGAAAACCTAGCAAAACTGATATTAATAAAATGCCTTTTAAGCTTTATTACTATTACACGTCCCAACCTCTCCCTATTGCAGTGAAGGTATTTGCTTGCCGGGGTTGACTGGTAAGTGAGTGAAAGGGGATAAAGCTGTGTGGTAGCACTAATCTTTTTCTATATGTTTGCAGATGACTCTGGAATAATTTATTGCCTGTCACGGCACGAGTGTGACACGACGGCAGCTATTCTGCAGAAGGAGGGTCTTGCTGCACTGGCCTATCATGCTGGCCTCACCGACTCCAACAGAGACCTCGTGCAGAAGAAATGGATCAACCAGGAAGGGTGCCAGGTGAGGGCCCAGCAACGGGGGCAAAGGGAGCGGAGTTTGGAGCACTTCTATCCCTCTTGGCCTCGTAAATGACAGCGAAGTCGTGTGTTGGAGGCGGTGTCGCCAATCTGCCCAGAGCTGCCAGAACGCGATAGCCATCGGTTCACAGGGGTTACAAACAGGGGCCTGCAGCGCTGCACCGAGCTGGGACCCTCCGGGAGGAAGGAGCTGAGCGGTGCTGGGCTCCCAAAAGGGCTCTGGGCACGCTGCTGAGCTGCTCGTTAAGACTCAAACCTGGAGTTTTCCCTCTGTGTGAAGAGCTCTTCCGCGAGGAGAGGTGCTTGTGCTGTTCTGTGCTCGTCTTGCAGCGTTCCAGCTGGAACTGGGCTCTGCCCGGTCCCATCATCCCCATCAAGCAGTTTTTGGTGCCACTCTGAGTAACCTGTTATTTTTCCCTCCCTAGGTCATATGTGCCACCATTGCCTTCGGAATGGGCATTGACAAACCCGACGTCCGCTACGTTATCCATGCCTCCCTCCCAAAGTCCATCGAGGGGTATTACCAGGAATCTGGCCGGGCTGGGCGTGACGGCGAGGTGTCTCACTGCCTGCTCTTCTACAGCTACAGCGACGTGACCAGGCTCCGGAGACTGATACTGAGTGAGCTCTTGTGGCTGGAACTTGATGGAGACAATACTGATGTTGAACTTAGTCCCTGTTCCGTTTAGACCATCATTTTCTCGTTCAGAAGTGCCACCTGCAATGGGGCATTGCAGGGACAGCAGAATGGTGCATCTTCACCTGAATGGCTTCCTGCAGCGACAGACTTTTGTCACTTAATTTTAGTCAAAAACATTTTGCTTCATATCTCTCCCTCTTATTCATGTCGTTCCCGTCTTGTTTCCCTTCTCCGCTCGTTAAAACCTTAGCAGTACAAGCTGTCCTCGCTTAGTTCCGTACAAACCTCCTCAGTTCTTTTGAGCGAAGAAGAATATTGTGTTTTGTCTGTCTGATAACGCAGAGGTGCGGGTTCTACATGCACAATCAAATTTATTGCCTTTCAGTGGAGAAGGATGGGAACTGCCACACGAGACAGACCCACTTCAACAACCTGTACAGCATGGTTCACTACTGTGAGAACGTGGTGGACTGCCGGAGGATTCAGCTCCTGGCCTACTTCGGGGAGACGGATTTCAACCCCACCTTCTGTAAAGACCACCCCGACGTCATCTGTGACAACTGCAGTAGGAAGAAGGTAAAAGTCACAGCTCTTATTTGTGGTGGTGCTCAACTGCTATTGCATTGAGCTGCGGTAGAAAACGCGGCCCTTGGGGAGGAAGGAGATGGAGGAAGTGAGTGAGATGTCTTTGTGGTGGTGTGATGCTGGGTGCCTTGGGCTGTGGCCGGGTTTTAACTGCGAGTAGAATTCCGCAGCCTGGCCAGGGACTGAGGACTCTTCTGTTTGTCAGGAGCACCAAGGAGGCAAAAGGAGGTTCCTTAGTGTCAGTTTTTTTGGCTGCAGAGCTTGGGGAGTCAGGGGCTGATACCAGATCCCCTGGAACAGCTGCTGGGAGAGCCCTTCCTCTGCCTCCTGTCAGGGCAGCTCCGAGCTGCCAGAGCAGCACGAGCGCCACGGCCAGAGGGGAGCACAGCAGAGATCATACGCAGTGATCCACTGGCGTGCGGTATTGCCTCTTCCAGAGCATCGCCAGAGCCAGAATTCCTGGGGCTGTTGGGTCGCTGTAGCTAGAAAATCCCTGTGTCTGTTTGGAACAAAGCCGTGACTGGAAGAAGCTCAGTCGTGAACAAGGAACCACTTGCTCTGGGACAGAACACACAGCGTCATTTCCTGGTCGGGTCTGTTTTAACAGGATTACAAATCCAGAAATGTGACAGATGAGGTGAAGAGCATCATAAGATTTGTACAGGAGCACTGTGGGCCAGCCAGACGAACAAACGGAATGCGGAGTGCAGGGTCAGGAAGATACACACTGAACATGATGGTGGACATCTTCCTGGGTAAGTACTGCTCTTTGGGGAGCAGCACCACACACACGTGGCGCATAAATCCCTGACAGGTCCGGAGGGCTGCGCGAGACCAGGGGCTTTAACAGGAGAGGTATTTTGCCAAATTATTCTTCCCAGGAGTGTCTCGGTGGGAAATGATCCAGAATAAGTGAGACTAAAGCTTTAACCTGTTTCAGGTTGCCATAGTGATTAGTTTTCTGGCGGTGCCTGGAAGTTTCTGGTGCTTAAATGTGATTTATTTTCTTACTGCGTAGACTGTGGAGCACCCTTGGGACTCTCACGGGCCTGTAAAGACACACGTGTGAGGGCTAACCCTGCTGTTTGTGCTGCGCAGGGAAAACGAGCGCCAAGATTCAGTCTGGGATATTTGGGAAGGGAGCTGCCTACTCCCGGCATAACGTCGAAAGACTGTTCAGAAAGCTGGTCTTGGACAAGATCCTGGATGAGGATTTGTACATCACAGCGAACGACCAGGCGGTAGCGTACGTGACTCTGGGGGAGAGAGCTCAGGCTGTGCTCGATGGATCCCTGCAGGTGTGTCACTATTTGTTGTATTTCATTTCGCTGAACGTATTGTTCTCGAAAACGTGCCCCCATTTTGTGCAGCACATACCCTGGGCGGTTCAAACATCGCCCGCTGACCCACTGAACTACAGGAACCAGCCTTTAGCAGACATGGGGAACGGAATCCAACCATGTCGAGAATACTGAACGAGAAATAATGTTGTGAGGCATTGGAGGCATCGGAGGGGGTTAAATCTTTCTCTTCTCCCCATCTGTCTGATTCCAGCCTGATGAGAAGGGAAATTATGGCCAGCACAGCCCTGCTGGCTAAGGACAGAGCTGCAGTGCTACCTCCTGCCTTTCTGCCCTGTGTTTTCCCAGTCGTTGGTGAGCTCTGATGGAAAATGCACTTCAAGAGATTCTGGGACCAGCCCCAGAACTGTCTGTGGCAGCACCTCCTCTGCACTCGTGCTGCCTTTGGAGAGGAGCAGAGCCCTCACCATCAGACCCAGTGCCCTCTGTTTGAGGCTCTGGAAATCCCGGGCTCTTGGGATTTCCCCGTGGAGTGTGTACTCTGCTAGGTCTTTGTAGGAGAAACTCAGGGGTGGCCGAGTGCCTCTAAGGAATCATTTAAAAACTGTATAGGGGGTAAATAGCGTTTTTTGGTCCATCAAAGAATGCTTTTTTGGTTTCCTTCACTGTTCTCCTGTGTCATCTGTCACTCTTCCATCACTGCTCTGCAGTAACTCCAGAACAGGAGTTACTGTTGGTATATTTGCCAGGTGGAGTTCCACGAGACAGAAAGTGCCAGCACCATCCGAAGGCAGAGGGCTTCCCTGGCCAAAATGTCCCAGCGGGAAGAGATGGTCAAAAAGTGCCTTGGGGAGCTTACAGACATGTGCAAAACGCTTGGGAAAATCTTTGATGTCCATTACTTCAATATTTTCAGTACTTCGACACTAAAGAAAATAGCAGGTACGACAGCTCCCCACTGCTGGGACTGGGTTTTGTGCTTGAAGCAATCCTGCCTGAGGCGAGCCTTCCTCCCGCAAGGGTGCCCGGAGTGGACTGGGAGGAGCGCTTGGTTCCAGAGCTCTCTCTCCTTTAAAAACAACTCGCTCCTTTGAGGTGTCTAATCGGCACTTTGTCACGTTACAGAAACCTTGTCGTCTGATGCGGAGGTTCTGCTGCAGATTGATGGCGTCACAGAAGACAAACTGGAAAAATACGGTGCAGAAATAATTAAAGTGATGGATAAGTATTCGGAATGGACCAGCGCAGGTCAGTGTCCTCTGCACCCCCGGGTACTCTCCTGGTTAACACCCTCGCTCCTCCTCTGTCAGAAGCTTCACTCAAAAGTTACCTGGTTTTAAATACCAACAACTAATTCTGGCAGTTAACGGTTACCAAAAGGGAGGAATTGCACATTTTCAGAACGTACAAAGGTCTTTGCTGTCACAAACCGGTTTGGGTCAGAAGGGATCTGCAAAGCTCATCCATTCCAACCCCCTGCAGCGAGCAGGGACTCCTGCGACTACAGCAGGGTGCTCAGAGCTCCATCCAGCCTGGCCCTGAACACTTCCAGCGATGTGTGGGGCATCTACCACCTCTCTGTTCAGCCTGTGCCAGCATCTTTCTGCCCTCATAGTGAAGAATTTTCTCTCACTAGTTAAATTCAGCATCTGAAAGGCTAAAAAAGGAAGAGGAGAACAAAGCCAGTTGCTCTGCTCCCACCCTGGTAGTGGCATTTGTGTAACGTGTTTGTTAATAATGAGAGTTCTGACCTTGCAGGTAAAGGTCTTGCACCTCCTGCGTGTTTCTTCCGCCTCTGTCTCCTCTGCGTGGAGCTCCCTTGTAGCTGGGCAGATAATCAATAACTGCCTTTGATTTATCACCATCACTGGGGGCAGCGAGGGCAGGTCTTCACTGCCCGGCCCTTGCTCGGCTGTGTGGAACTTCCAGAGCTGGGTGCGTGAAAGCTATGGGTTGGGGTGGTCGTGAGTTACAATGCCTGGGCACAGCTCTCCTCTTACCTACAACGTCCAGCTCGGTGGAGAGCTGAGCTCTGAAACGGCCCTCGTGGAAGCTTCAGTGAGCAGAGCGTGGAGCCTGCGAGGTAACGAGACTAATACAGCCTGGCTACCAGACTGACAGCGGGGCCCGCGATTTTAAAGTGACTCACGTTCACTCTCGGCTCTCTGAGCCTTTCAGCATCTCCTGACACTGTTTTTAACACGTGCCGTATTTGACTGTGCTATTTCTGGTCTGTTCCATCACTCTTACCAGCTGACGTGGGGGACAGTGGACAGGTGGGAAGCCCAGTGTCACCAGAACTGCTGAGACAAGACCCTGGGCTAGAGAAAATCAGACTGGCCATGAGACAAACCACAGCCACCTTCTGTCCTTGCTTCACACCACCCTGCAGAACACCTTGAGCTGACCTGGGGCACTGCGCAGAGCAGGGTCTGAGCAGCAAGGACAGGTGTTTTGGTTCGGTTCTGGCTGGCCCAGGCTGTGTCTCCATGGCGTTGGGTTTAACTCACTGTCTGTCTGCAGAAGATGCCACCTGCCCCAGCGTGGACACAGCTGTGGGAAGCTCCGGCTCGCCTGAGAGCGACGAGGAAGCTGGAGATGTAGCTATCACCTCGAGCTATTTTTGCAATAATGCAAACCAGCAAAGGAAGAGGAAAAGGCCGCCAAACCTCAGAGAATCCAAGAGGAGAAAGGGCAGTAATGGTGGTAACCAGCAGTTTCACCCCAAAGGGTACGTTGGTCGTGGTTGGTTGTGACTTCTGTTGGTCCAGAATAGCATGACGATGTCATTCCACCCTGGAACTTCATTGTCATCCTCTGTATTGTCCTGATGACGGTCATCCATCATTTTCTGAGCCGTACAGGCTGGGAAATGACCCGGGTACCTGGTAACAACTGCTCTGCTTTGGTTTTGTGGTGGTTTTGGTTGGAAGGGCCCTGGTGAGGCAGGGTATTTAGCCATGGGCCTTTGTTTCTCCCTCTTGGCTGCCTCTAGACACTGGCACTAGATTGGGTGTGCTGCCATAAGCAGCAACAGCAGCTGATGGGATTTGCTGCTTGGAAACAGAAAAAGGTCTTAAAACTGCAAGGACTTGATGGAATGGTTGAACTTCAGTCTCCAGTCCCTCAATCCACGTTCTCCCTCTGATGGTACCACCGAAGGCAGCGCCTGCACCAAGAGCGGTGTGGGGATCCCGGAGCCTGGTTCCTCTGGAGCATCTAGGGCTAATACCCCACCGAGCTGTCGTGGGGTGGCGAAGGAGCCAGGCTGGGCCTCATCCCTTGAGTCAACCCCCTGTTCCAGCATTTGGTGGTGAAGGGGAACGCAGGAAGGAGCAAATGTTTGGGCAAGTTCTGCCCTCCCCAAACCCTCTTGAAACACGGGGCGGGGGGTGACAGCAGAAACTTGATGTCTCCTCCACCCTGTTTGTCCTCATCCTGATCTGTGCTTTTTGCAGAAGCTGCAGTTCCCAGCTCAGGCTGTTTGACTCCTACCCTTTTCACTGTCCGGTCTACTAAAACACCCATCATTACCTGCCCTTGACCCCAAAGTGTCTCTTCACGTTGATTCTCTGATTGGATTAATAGGAGTTGGGGTGGCTCAGCATTCTCTGTCCTGTTTTGGGCTGCTTCTCACCCTGAGGCAAATGCCAGAGCAGCAGCCACACTCGATTTACATATCAAAGATATTTTTTCGGTCATGTATATTAAAAATAATACAGTTTAAAAGATGACAGCGTAGTCCTTGAGGAGATGCGCTGGTGGTGGCCGAGAGCGCAGCCGGGTGTGGGGAACGGGGCAGCTAAAGCAGGAACTGGCCACACCTCGGGATTCTCTCTGAATGTTGCAGGGGTTACGGCAAGTACCGAAGGACCAAACGGCCGCCTGGCTCGAAGGCTCCAGCCTCGTCCGGCTCCAGCTCGGCGCCGTACAGTGTGAGCACCCCGCGAGGAGCCGCTGGAAAGCTGGGGATGATGGCACCACCGAAACCCAGGAACAGGCAGTTCCTTCAGCCTTCCTATTCAGTGCTGTAGGCAGGGGAGGGCCATGGCGAACAGCCCTGCCCCGAGCATGGAATCACTGTTCATTAAACTTGTGTTTTGTTTGCTAAACCTTCCGAGATTGTGCATTCGTCAAGCACAAAAACTCCCATTAAATAAATATTTTTAACCTCAGAAGTTCATCTGGCCCTCTCTTTGTAAAACCAGAGTTCTGACTGGTTCTAGAAACCCTGTTATTTCCCTGACCACACTCCCCGTACTGCCTCGGGGATATGCCTGAGACCGCAACCAGAGGCGGTTCCTGGAGCTGCACATCCCAAAGCTGAGCTGCTCCCCTTCTTCTCCCCTGCTGCTTGTGGAAGAAGGGCAGAGCTGCTCTGCTGAGCTACCTTCGGCAGCAGGAGGGCTGGGGCTGCTCGCCGAGACAGCGAATAGCTTTAAGAACAGGTGAGTTTCAAGTTTATTGCCTGCCGGCTGGGGCTGGAGGGCCCCAGCTGAGCCCTGCCCTGAGGGTGCTTTTTCCAGTTGGACCTTTTTTAAACTGTGATCTTGTCACAGCCGCGGTGAAGGGCACCGGAGCTGCCCTCAGCTTCCACTTTCTTGTCTTGTGCAAGGCCACAGCATCCCAGACCGGTG
>NW_010432926.1:0-42682 GCF_000710305.1 Buceros rhinoceros silvestris
GAGGCACTGGAGCAGGTTGCCCGGAGAGTTTGTGGATGCCCACCCTTGGAGGGTTTGAGTCCGGGCTGGATGGGGCTTTGAGCAAGCTGTTCTAGTGGAAGGTGTCCCTGCCCATGGCAGGAGGGTGGGGATTAGATGATCTTTAAGATCTCTTCCAACCCAAATGATTTTACTATTCTGTGATTTTAAGGTTTTGAAAGCTGGCGCATGAGGTCATGCTCCCTCTTGCTGTGGTGTGAGGCCAGCCAGCTCCAGATTGTGCTTGGTTCAAATCCTGTAGAGAAACAGCTTGTGTGCCCAGCTCTCTAGTAGAAGCCACTTTGTAATATCTGCATCACACCGTCTTCTAGAAGCTCACAAGCTCAGACTTCTAGTGTCCTCTACTGTTTTCATGCCACACATATTTTGATGAATTCTACCCGGTGGGTTTTAGAAGCAGCTGGAACATGTCATATACTGCATCTCCTGTGTTGTGGTTTGCAGCAGCTGGAGGGTTTTAAACTGGCTAATACCAGTTTAGTCTTTATATGAGTTTCATTACATTGAAAAAACAGTAGTTTTTCTAGGCAGAAATTAGATCTTATACTTCTAGATTTTTAGATTTATTTTTAACATCTTCCTGTTTTGTGAGGTATCTGTGCCGGCAGAATAGGTTTCCATCACTGCCACCCACAATCAGGATGGTAGAACCAAGTAAATCGGTGTATAGTATACTTCAGGGCCACACACCAAAACACCACAGACAGGAACCTGTGAAACCAGAGCTGAACCAGGCTGTTGTGTGTTGCTCTGGATACTGGCAAACCGAGTATGGAGACTGTCCAGCTCATAATTATTTAAATGTTATTTTTATTAGATGTCTTCTCCAGCAGTTTTTCTTGGCCTGAAACTGCTTTTATGCCAAATTAGTTCTCTTTTCTGTGTGCTGTGAACACTTAACGCTGTTCCTTTCATTCTCTTGCCATTGTATAGGTGGGTTTTTTAATAACTTCTTTCCTTTTTATAATTCAAAATTATATGCTTTAAGCTTTACACATTTGTAGTGCTGGGGAGTTTACCCGTACGTGCATTTGAAGTTGTGCAGTGGGAACTGTGTATTTGTTCTTTAATGTGAAATAATAGAGGAAGTGATTCTAATCACTTGTGCTTGCTTCTGGCTGTCTCATGGGTCTCATAAATGCATACCAAGGGATGGGAAGAATTGCTGGATGTCCTTTTGTTTTGCTCAAGTACGATAAACATGGTCTGGGGGAAAACAGGTGTGTTGTCAGGCTCTGGAAAACGGTAAAGTGGCATCAGAAGAGTATTTGATTTTCAAACTTAACTGATGGGTGCTCGTGTTAAGCCTTGTTCGACTGTTTGATCTACAGGAGTTTGCCCAACTAGTTTGGTGCGGTGCGTGCCTGGCTACCTTCTCAGTCTGCAAACAGGGTATTTTTGGTTTTGTTTGTTTTTTAAGAAGAATAATTTTATTTCTAAAGTATCCTTAATGCCTTTACACATTTTAAAGCTTCAATTAAAGTTTTAAAGACTTATGTCCCAAGGACAGCCTTGTCTGTATACCATCTGCTTCCTTGAGTAGTTTCCTTTCATTTCAGTGGTTAGTTCATAGTAAACAGGTGTCATCTACTTGAGCTTGTTCCCAAGGAGTTGTAAAACACATCCAAACCCCATTAGCCTATATGAGTTGTGCATAGCTTAGTTGTTCCCACTGGCTTAAGGATGACCCTTGATGTCAGGTATTATTCCAGTATGCCGGTGACTCCTCCAGCAAACTAGTGAATGCATATAGAATAAAAATAACGAAGAATTGCTGATTAACCAGAACACCCATAAACACTAAATATGTCTCTGTAATGGTGGACACTTAATATTTTGGTAGGTCAGACGAGTACCGGGTTCCAGTGGTCACCTGCATAAGACAGAAGACGGGGACTGGGAATGGAGCGACGATGAAATGGATGAGAAAAGTGAGGAAGGCAAAGCTGCTGTTTCTCAGGAAAAGGTAACTTCTGTTTGGGCCAAGACTTTTACACTTTGTGAAATATTCTGTCTTAATGCTTATTGTTAGTAGTTCTGGATCTTCAGTGCATAAAGCTGCATAGCTCATATCCCACTGCATTTGTTTTCCAGTCACGAAGAGTAAAAGACGGGGAGAACACAGAGGTAAATATGTCTTTATCATATATTTTTTTCTTCCCAGTGTTTAAGTGAAGGGATTTCTTTTTCATTTCTGTTGTTGAAAATGTAAATTGAGGTGGGAGTATTGTTCTGCAGCCTTGTATGGAGAGTAGTTGTGAGGATAGAGCTGTATGCTGTTGAGCCTTTAACAATTAACTTGAGCATGCAGTGGATAAAATGGATAGGAAATTGAAATTCATGTTATGTTCACACCCAGGAGAATTGGTTAAGATAGGTAATTTGGCTGTTTTTAATGAATCTTCATAACTGGATCACACTATTGCTGTCTTTTTGTCAGAGTAATGATGGCCATTTTGGAGTAGCCGGATGATCTCCAAATAATTTTTCATTCTTAGGATTTGTATCATGACATGCCACTTACAATTAAAATGCTTCATTGCATATACAGTAAAATAGCTCAGTACTGTGGCATAGTAGCTTGATTCAGAGGAATAAAATACCATATTGAGTTTCACGGCCCTGTGCTGAGAGTGTGGGAAGCATCGCTGCTATAAATAAATCCTTAATAGAATTAATGGCTTACAGCCAAAGTGCTCTTTTTAAAATGTCTGTTCCTTGGGTGGGTGACCCTTGCCACTTCACCTGCAGATTGTCATTGGTGTCATAGAAATCTTCTAAAAGACTAGCAGCTTCCTGCTAGGTTTGGTCCTGTTAGCTCCTGTGAGGACCCAGTCTTTTCATTTCTGTAGCACTTCAGCATCTGAGATGACTATAAGCTGAGTACAAAAAAAAAAAAAAAGACTTTTACCAGTCTTTTTCTATCTTAGAAATTGAGGGTTCTGCAGTTTGGGACTCAGTTTTGAAGGTGACTCTTTTATTATGGGTTGTTTAGTTTATGAAGGAGAAAACTGACTCTGCTTGAAGTTTTCTGTTGATTTTTGTTTTGCTAAATGCTCCAGAAAATGACTTGGGACTGAACTAGCTTGTCACTGTTGGTGTGTGCCTGTTGGTCTTTGGGCTACGCATTCCTATACACTGACGTAACAGTTCTTTTGAAGATGCAGAAGTAATAGTAGTTTATATAAATGGAAGGAACGTAATTGAAGTAAAAAAAAAAATCTACTCCCCTTTTAGTAATGAAATAATTTTCCAAATATTCATTAACTTTTGTGTAAAATACACAGATAATAAAATATAGAACTCGTGTAGCAGGTTTTTTCTTAAAGTAAATTTAATGTGGAAAACTGTTGGAAAAAATCAAATGAGACTTGTGATGCAAGCCTTTAACCTTCGAACAGGCTCCTGTGAGTGGTGACAATATCCCAACTCGAGAATGAATTCATAGTAGGATGGAGGACCCTAAGGTACTCTGTATGTAGGATACACTTTTCTTGAGACTTCATATAAATGTTCGTTGAGACTAGGGAGGGTATCATAGTGTGAGGAAGAAATGATGGTGTGAAAGATATCCATATTCCTGATTTTTCTCTGTGAAAGACATTCTCCAAGTTGTGATTCTCTAGTTTGATATGCTGCTAGCTCTTTGCAGGTGGTTAAATGCAAGACTTCCTTAACTACCAAAACTGTTACACAAAAACAGTGTAAGTAGCAGCTTGGTATTCTCACCATGCGTATATTATTTAATAGGCTATTGGAGCTTTGATGCAAGGTGGATTAAAAGTTCTTAGGCTCAGTGCTTTAATGCAGGCCTTATCATTTGTATCTCTTGTAATTGCGATATAGCAGTTTTACTGGTATCAGCTATATTTTAGACTGTGTTACGGAAAGTGTTTAAAACGTTTTTGAGAGTTAGGATGTGTAAAATATTCTGTGCTATCTTCAAACTGTTAGCATGGCAAGTATTTGGGGATATTTTTTTTCCCTTTGGCATCCTTTATAAGACACTTTGCTCTTTTCTTTAATAGTCTCAGCCTGCTGTTGGTGATGAATATAGTGAAGTTCCATGTGCAGTGAATCTTGTCTTAAGATTAAGGTAAGAGATTTTTCTGTTTGTTTTAGCATTCCTTTTTAGTTGGCTTTATTATTCTTGATCTCCTTCATTGCTTTCATAATATTAACATAAAGTAAGTGTTAACCTCTTTAATCTCCCGATATGACCAGTATGAGTAGTGTTTCTGTGACTAATTGCTGTCTTTTAATTGCTTACTGAAATAGTGTAAAATGAAAAGCAGAGTATGAATGTGGCTTCGGGCTAAGTGTACCCTTCATTAAGTATTTTCTTTCTTTTTTTCCTTGCAATGCAGGATCGCAGTTAGAGATTTTTAATGAATTTCTTTCACACTTCAGCAGTCAGCCTCTAACAGAAATAAACTGTAGCTGTATTACAAGTTGCCTACTCAAAACATTTTTCACTGGAAAGTTTGATCAGCCACTGTGGAGAAGTGACAGATCGTTTAGAAAATAGATACAAATATGTTGTCCAGCTTAAATTTCTACATAGTTAAAATTACTGAGATTACCTTTAATTGAAAGCAGTTTATAACTAAGATTTGAATTGTTTAACTCTGTGGTCTAGTTCTTGGATAAAAGTGTTTTTTCATAGGAAGCTTTGACAGCTTCATGTGTTCACAGCCATTTTGCTTGAATTGCTAACTTAGTTAAAAAACTTAGTGCCACTTTAAAACTTTTTTACATCCAGTTTGTATTGACGAGATGTCTATGAGAGATTGTAAACCCTTAAGTGTTGATACGGGGAAAAGTTAAATGTTACGGCTTTTTTCTGCTAACAGATAGATAGATAAAGTCAAATAGAGAAATATTTACAAAATTGCACCCAGTATGTTAGAAATAAATAGCAGATTTGTGCATAACAAGTAGCTTTAAAACAGTAACATCAAAACCTGTTAGTAATCAGATAAAAAAACCTATGTAGAACGAATGCCAAGTTCCCAAATCTATTCTCTTCTCTTTGACTACTTTTATCGTGACAGCTGCAAAAAATTGCATGGCTGCCAAAGGTTGTTTACTGAAGGCAAGAGTAATAAATTTTATTGTTGGGAGAGAAAAGACTTTGAGATTATTTGGAAACTGTTTAGTTGTCCAATTTACATAACTGCCCAGTTACGCTGTCAATACTCTTTTTCATCTCTCTGCTGACAGACAGGTGGATGAAATAATTCACAAAGGAGACCAATTTATAATGCTATGTGGATGTACTAGTAAGCTGGTTTGGGTGTTTTTTAATTACGATGAAACTTAGAGTGATTAGCTTCTACCCTATTACTTGCAGTGTTGGCGTGTCCGCAGGGCAAACATTTTAGTCTTGTAAATACAGTGAAATGTCAGGGATTATGCTTTCAGTTTTCTGCAGCTCTTAAGCCAGAAGTGAAGGAGATTGATCCCAGGAGGCTTGAGTTTCCAAACTCTTATTTGCATGAACTTCGGTTCTTGTTAGGGATCCTCTTTATTCATGGGTGAGAAAATTTCTTCCCCTACCCTCCCTAAAAGCAAATCTGAAGTAACTAGACGAATGTGTTACGATTATGAAGGTTTAAATGGTTATTGGTAGAGAGAGAAGAAGCAATAATTTCAATTTTAGGAATCAAAAAGTTTCCTCTAAACAAAACAAAATAGTCTTTAAAGGCAGATATGCTCTGGTGCCTGGGAACACCGGTGGTGTCTTGGAAAAAATCACAAATCTGATGCATAAGTTTCCAGAGTGAATTTTGTTAATTAAAGCTGGCTGACTTTTGAGGGGAGAATGCTCTGTGGTGTGGACTCTTCGCCCCATGCAAACTCTGGCTGTGTCCTGCCCCAGTGGTAAGAGGTGGGTGAAGTTATGCGTCTTTGCACTGCGTGTCTGGGTTTCCTTCTGATGGAAACCTAAGCATGAGTCAGGTCAGAGCTAGCACTTAATGTGTGCGTGCGGATGGTTGGGGAGAATATAGGAGCGCAACGTATACCAAGCAGCACTCTTTTCCTTATCAGAATGAGGGCTAGAAGCTCCCTATACTGCCCAGTGGTGTAGGTACAGAGTTAGTACTTAAGCATTTCTTTATATTTGCTACTTTAAAGGCAAGAGTTATTCTGTTTATGGAAGTTATGCAGAAATTCAAGGCAGCCACTGGCTAGCTGCTCTGTATGTTGTGTTTAGCAAAGTACCTTACCTGTGGGGTGTTTTCTCAACCCATTTGTTTGTCAGTGTCAAGTATCTGTCAGTATATTCTGTTAAAAACTTTTCATCTTTGACCTTGCTGTAGCCACAGTAATAGTTCCTGGCCATGCAGTGCGTGGTTACACCCAAGCATAGAGGATTCCTGGGTTCAGCATTTTTGGATCTAGGTCTAGCTGCAGTGAGGAAATTCAGAAAAGCAGCTCTGGAGAAATAGCAGCTGTGGTAACAGTGTAGTGCTACTTTATGGGCATAGGGTTAGGAGTCTTATTCCCCAGCCCCAAAAGTCTTGGACCTCACCACTTTGCTAAACAAAGGCCAGAGTAGGTTTGAGGCTGGCATTCCAGTGAAGTATTGACAAGCTTGTACCACACCAGGTACTGTAAGTGAGAAGCTACATTACCTGTATCATAGGATGTAAACCTGCGGGCCCTCAGTTCCTCACGGTCAGTCCTGGGTTATGGAAGAACCTCCTGCTGTATGCAGCTGTCCTTATGCTGAGAACATTGCAGGGTGAATGAGGGTATATCTAGGGCAGCTGTACATGGAGGAAGGTGCTCTGGCCCCTAATTGATTCCTTTTGTTGTAATTAACTTATTGAGTAAGCATTTTCTGAGCATTGGAAAGTAAAAATATTAGTTTTACCATTTGTAGCAAAAGGAAAAAAAAAAGTGTAGATGACTTGCTTTCTGTCATGCAACATTCCCTTGGGATGGTAAGGTAGTAAACAGCTAATATCCTCACAGGGATTTCTGCATTTATCCACCTCCACTGCAGATTTTAAACTACTCTGTTGATGTTTTTTGGTGAATTGATCATTAAGTCATATAGCTGATAGAGACTTGAGCACATAGGAGGATTTTTATGGGGGATTTGTTAAAATGAACCGTAAGTTGTGAGCCGTATTATTAAGGAGCAAGTTAGCTACAGCATGAAGATAGAAACAATTTCCTGTGCTTCATCTGCCACTATTATATAGCTTCTAAAGTATAGTTTGATATTCAGATAAACATTATAAACATTAGATGCCAAGCTTGAAGACTCAAAGCTCAGTATATCATGCAAAATGTTGGATGCTTTTTCTTTTAAAATAATTCACTTGAGGCAATCAAATTATGTAAACTGCAGTAGCTTTATGAGTTCAGAACATACTGGTTTTAGAAGCTGAGAATTACTGTTTAAGAAAAAAAAGGGGAACTGATGTGGATAAAAGTGTAAATACTTGCAAAATACAGGAGTAATGAACTGGTTGATCGGGAGAATGAGAAGGGAGGGAAGTCAACACATCAAAAGAAGGCTCAGGAAGGTCTCACCTCTTCATTGCTTTCCTTTTGCTTCCCCAGAGAGGGGCTATGGGGTAAGGGCATATCAAAAGGTGAACATCTCAGATGGGAAGGAACCCTCGCTGTGTGATGGAGGCTGGCCAGGATCTGATGGGAGGAGGCATTTCCTCAGGCGAGAAGGGATAGAGGAGAGAAAACTGCGATGGCACTTGCGGTACTGCTGACCCTTTGGCTGGGGAAGTGCCTTGGTTGCAGAGGGTTTGCACTGGAAGTTGATGCAAACAGTTTAGAGCCTGATGGGCAGAAACAATATGAAGCTTGAGTGTGTGGGCCAAAAGGTTTGAAGAGGGAGATGGGCAACCTTCAACAGAAGTGAGGGGTGAAGGAGGGTGGAGGAAAGAGTAGGTGCTCCTGTGGCTTTTTTCCTCTTATACAGTGAGGCTATGCAACACCAAACACTATCAAACTTAGGATGACAATTTTGCATTTTTTTCTTAGTAGTATGTTCCAAACCAGTTTAATAGTACCCATAAAAATTAAAAATTACTTCTCCAAAGGAGAAATTGTGGCAGAAGAATCAATGCATTTCAGTAATTCTTTTACTGGATGGTCAGGTGCTGTTATTTTTCACAAGCAGAGCAGGGGTGGACTCATTCAGTAATTGAGCAGTGAATGCCAAATTAACAGCAGCCTCTTTTTAGTGCAATTTCCTTGTTGTGGATGAGAAGCACAACTCACATTCTGAAATAATCTTTAAAGAATCCCATGGCACTCTTTATACAAGTGGTGATATTTAACTCTGTTAGTCTGGATTGTTTCCAACTTGAGTATCTGATTTTTCTGACCTTAACTTGTATTTAATACCTTCTTGTTTTAGTAGTTTTCTCAGTGGGACTAACTTGTAAAGATATCCTCTACTGTCAGAGCTGCTTCTTCAGTTGGAGACAGCAATTTACAATTTATTGTCTATCTTTTGCACTGTTGTGTCCTGGAGCATGTTGTCCCAGAAGTGACATCAGCAGTAGTGTGTTTTAGGTAATTTCGCACAAAGCTTTTGAAAGGCTCTAGTATTAAATACTTAATACAGACTATTAGTATTTTAAAGCTCAAGTTTAATTAAGGGACTGTGCTTGGATTTCGCAATGAACAGAAAATACTGTTTCTCAGTTGTGGCTTGATCTTCTTCTGTGGCGTGTAACCATGACCCAGACTGTCTGAGCAGTCATTATGTTGAAATGCTGATGCTTCTGTATCCTCAGCCTCACAGAGGAAGAGGAATTTGAGAGTCAGGAGGAATGAAATCTGTAATCCAGATTTTCTTGTGTGAGGCTGTGCACACCGTGGGTCTTGGCAGCAGACCCTGGCAGGAACTCTGCAAAGAGAGGTTTAAGGCAATTGTCTGAGATTAGTCCTCTGATGGGACTGTTCACACCACTGGGGAAAGGGGGTGGGGAGGAATTACCACCCTTAATTTGAAATTTCCAGTCTAACCACTAAGTTACAGATTTAGGAGTCACTGTGAGAGGGTTTGACTAGATTAATAACAGAGACATTTCATGTTAAATTAGGAGACTTGTTAATGGTTAATTACAAGAATTACAAATTATCTGAAGCAATCTAAGATGGTTAAATTAGCTCCTGTGACAGGTAGATAATTTACTGATGGTAATTTGGAATGTTCCAGGACCTAGTTTAATATGGTTTCTGTGCACTAGATGAATTAAGCCTGCGGAGGAACAAAAGGAAATGGAAATTTTAGATTCGGTGGGATATGGGCAAGTGGGACACTTCTGTATATTACTGTGTATCTTATTTTAAAATATTTAAAGAAAATGCTAAGGCAGAATTGTATGTAATGGCACTCTGATCCGTTATTTGCAGATAAACATATATGCATGTCTGCATTTCTTACAAAGATACTTCTTCAGCTAATATAGCTGGTTTATCACACTTTGAAACTATTTGTCATTTGGTCCTTTCTGAGGAATATATCTTCTGAGGAATATATCTTCCGAGGAGCTTGACAGACAGTGCAATTCAGAACGACAAGTCCAAGGAGTAGCTAGTAGCAGGCAGTTGCCTGTGCTGCGTACCCCAGGAGAGTTGTTAGCACTTCTGTGAAATGTGACTTCCTCCGCGTGCCAGAATGTAGACAATGAGTCTGAGCTGAAACTTGTGATAATTTTCAAGTGCTTCTCTGTAGGCCTGTTGTTTTCACCTCATTTCTTACATAATTCATTACATGTAAAGTTACAGTAAAAATGTACTTGGCTGGAAGTACCTAGTAGAGCTACTCTTATGCTGTTAATATTTAAGTTTGAGGATTAAATGTTTAGGAGAGGAAAAAACCCCCTGTAAACAAGCAAATCCCAAAATCTGCTCTAGAGGCAGAGTGAATTTTATAATTGGCTCGGTACCATAACACAAGAGTTCTCAGTTGTTTTTTCTTTTCTTCTAGCTTTTTTTGAATATTAAAAGCTTCTGTCATTCCAGTCTCTTTTTTTTGTTAGAAGTGGGGCTGATGTCTGTTCTTCACCCATTATAGGTATTTCTCATCATTTTTAGTATTTTAGAATGGCTTCTGATCTCCAGTGTGTTTAATGACAAAATTCACAGACAAACTCCCAGCTGTGTGGTAGATTTACAACTGCAAAGTAACAGAACTTTGCTGTAGGCTGGGAATTGATCCAATAACAAACATAAACAAAACCGTTTGTAGGATTCTTGAAATAAATGTACCTGTGATTACAGTATTGAGCACTGTCCTACATATTTATTTTGCCGTCACCTCTAAGTCTTTGCCTTGGGAATCAGAGAGGTGTGGGGACATGGTTACTGAGTTGAATTTTATTTTCACAGCATGAAGACTTCATTTAAATAACCTGTGTAATCATGATTAAATCATGACTGAAATCAGTAAGGAGGAAGCCATGATTAAACTATTGATTCTAATCCTGCTTTCTGTTTGTACCTCTGTTATTTCCTTCAAAGCTTGCTCTTTAAAAATGCTAAATTATGCGTTTCTCATTAACTACTTAAGGATGCTTTTATGCCTTGTTGTGTTTTTATTGAAAATAAATTAAACATTTAAAAAATTATTTTAATTATGACCTAAATAATCCTTTATGCAGTTGTTATACCATCGCTTCTTTAATAGAAAACTGGTATGTTTGTTTATCAAAACAACTTCTGCATGTAAAATTGATAACTCTTGAGCCAAAGAATCAATATATTGTTGCTGCTTATTAAATTTAGGTTATCAAGAAGATTCATGTGTCAAATACTTGGATGGTAAGGAATTAGGCATTTAACCTGCACAGTTGTGCTTGTAAAATATGCAGTAATTGCATTTTGGGATGTTGCTGGTACTGAAATTTAAAAGTAACTAGAGCTTTTTATTCCGTTCTGACCTTTTATTGTATTGTTTACGAAAAAAAAGATAAATAGGAGGAACAAAACCCAAAGAAACCAAAATATGCCATGTATGTTAGCAGTCAACTGTAATATTGTTTTCATTTTGGTAATTCAGAATTTAATTCTAATAGGATATTTTTCTAAAGTTTTAAAGATGTCATATTTACCTTGAGAGGCTACGATGTTTCATATTCATCCATCTGCTTTAGAGTTGCCCCTGAACTTGGTGACATAGTACTTGTGGCAGGCTTGAAACCATTTTAAATAATTTTGTCTGTTTTGGCTGTTTGTTCCCACTTAGTGTTGTGGTTCTCTGTCTTTCCTCTTTGCACTGGTAGGACTGTTTCTGAGACTGTGCTGGGTCAGTATAAAGCTGTCAACTTTTGGATGGTTTGTTTGTGATTTCTCGTATTTTTGAGGGTAATGCAAAATTGTAACTGACCTCATTTCATCAATCCTATTTCCCTCCACAAAACACTGTCATTGCTGCTGTAGTGAGGCCAGTGAATGGCTACAAGAGGTGCACTGGGACACAGGTGGGACAAGAACTTAACATTTGAGCAGGTGAAGCCTATTCATTGTAAAGTTACTTTTGAGGAAGTTTGTCCCATGGCAGGAAAACTAGATAAAACCTTTGAAGATTTTGAAACAAGGCTTCGACTCTTTGCCATGCTTTCCACTCTTCTTAATAAGCTAGTCGGGATTCATGAATTTTAGATGGATGGTATGTAGATTGCCATAGTTTTATAGCAGCTCAGATGTCTTTCTGGTTTACCTACAAGTCTCCTCTGGCTGTGATGGTAATGTACTGATAGACAATCAGGAGTGAAAAACTCGGAGCCAGCGGCATTAAAAGGGTGCACACATCCGGGAAGTTTTCGATTCAACGTATTTAAAATGTTCTTTGATTTGGATAAGGCAAAAGGTTTCTCTGAGCCTTCCCTCAAAGCCTGTTTTGTGTATTGGGAATTTACGCATGTCTATTAAAAAAACTACACCTTACTGTAGAACTTGCTGCAAGTCTTTTGTCTTGATTTCAGAAATGAAATAGTTTTTCTAGAGTTCTATTCTGAAAATACCCCAAGCCTCCCAGCAATGATCTGCCTTCCACATTTTCTGATTTAAAGAACTGAAATTTTGCTTCAAGGATTTTGGCCATTTTTGCAACTCTGTGCTTAGAGAATTTGTCACAGGAATAACGTATCTCTCTTCTTGTGCGTCAGGCATGCAGAAGCATACAAAATCAGCATTTGTATGTTTAATCTGTTAGTTGCTCTGGTACCTCTTATCAGTCAGGCAGGTGGTGCATTGCTTTGGTCACGCAGCTGATACAGGTTTGACTTCCTTAAACTGTGAACTGATCAATAATGTTTGGTATCAAGAAATACAGAGATCTTTCAGAGATGGACTGAGAGGGAGTAAGTTAAACTGTTGGCAAATCCGAGAAAGGCAGCTATAACCTCTATGCACTGTAATGTTCCACAAGGTGATCAAATTATGTGCGTGGCAGTGGTCCTCTCTGTTATTGAAATGCTCCCACTGAATTCTTCAGGGTGATTGTTTTTGAACATGATTGTACATCTGTACTTCTAGTTCTTTTTAGGAACAAGTTGGTTTTAGATCACTTCCAGTTTTAACCAAGCATTGACATTTTTGTGATATTAATACATTCTCAGTATAACGGTGTTCCACCCTTCATTGTATTTCAAGTACTTGTTAAAAATACTGATGCTTTTTCCAAGTCAATCTTTATCACTTCTTTGAAACAAACTTTTGTGCTAATTCAGGAATAATTTTAGGGAAAAAACCTGTGATTAGTATTGCCCTCTCTGCAGCAACAAATCTGGTAGCTCTTTGCCTAAGTTGTTTCGGCCTGCTGGTATGTGAGAGCAGGTAGGAAGTGTCAGCCTCAAAAAAGATGATGCAAGTGAATACTGCTTTTCACTGGCTATGTAGAGAAATGGATCAATGATAATTAAGGTAAAAAAAATACTGTTTGTTCCAGAGTTTGCTGTTTGACTTAGCTGGAATTGAATATAACAAGGAAAAAAAATTGAAGGGCTTATTCCTTTGATTTAGATTCTGGCAGGAGCAGCTGCAGAAAGAGAGAAGACCCTATTTAAAAGCATGTTTAGTTATAGATTTATCTAAAATGTCTCTAGTTCTAACACTTCTATGTCAAGGAATGAAGACTTGCAGCTGTAAACCAGTGGATGGAGAGGAGGGACTTAGTGTCCGTATGTCACTTCTAAAATGATAAAGAGTTTTGCAGACTTGCCTGGGTCAGCTAGTTTTCCCATGTTTCTTCTGTCAGACAACTTTTGCATTTTCTTAGTTTTACAGTCATATTCCATCCATTTTTAGTAGATTGAAAGCACTCTAATTTCTTCTAAGTCTTAAGCAACTGCAACGTGGTCAGTAATGGCTGCAACTGTTGTTGGAACTGCTGGAGGAGCTGTGGGCTACCCTGGAGCTGTGGACGGTGTTCTTAGCTGATCTAATTGTGACCACAACAGTTTACTTGGTGGCTGCTTTTTGTAATATACACTTGCCTTGTCTGTGTGATAGATGGCGTACAGATGGTAAATTTTAACAGGTAACTGGTGTCTTACTCCAACCGCTTAACAGCCAGCTGTCAGCTTTTCATTGCAATGCTGGCTGTTTTTCAGTCTTGAAAGCATTGTTTGGCTGTTTTGCCACTGGTAGTTTTTGCTACCTCGTGAAGTATAGTGATTAACAAGTGTGTTGCAATATTTCAGGGTTTGGCTTTTTACCTAACAACATGTGAAGGTTAAATGGTAGTGGCAGCGTTTTGTATATGTAACTTTTGAGTCTTATAACTGAAGCATCATTTGCTAAATATATTTCCTTTATCAAGTAATGTATATGGAGGGTGATAAGTTGTAAACCCATGGAGTTTTTTCAGATCCACTGAACTAAATGGGAAAGTTTTAATGGACTTCAAAGAGCTTTAGATTTCAGAACTACATTTTAGTAATATGGAGAGATTTTAGTCCTGTACTACTTGGTGGCAATCTGGAATCAGGGCAGACTTCAACCACCCATTTTGCTCCTACCAAAAGTTAACAGAAGAGGCCTTGCTTTTAATCCAGAATTGACCTGAAGTAATTAAAAATAAATTGAGAAGAACCATTTTTCTCCACAATGCTGAACAGACGTGATCTGCTCTTGATAGTATGGTAATGTATAATTGAGGAGCCTGGATATTGAGCAGTAAATGACAATTGAATGTGGAAGTGTTAGAGAAAGAGGGATTTGTATAAACATGAGGTGATTCCTCAGGAGGCTAATCCTTCTTTACAGTAAATGTTCTCTTCCGTTGTGTTTATGGGATCCCACGGGAGCTTTAAAGTTCTAATTCACAAAATTACTTTAAGAAACAGACTTCCTCGTATTACTTCTTTGGTTCTTCAGTGTGCAAGGTACCATGACTTCAGAAGGAGAAAAAAAAAAAAAAAAGAGGGGAGGGGAGAAGTGACCTGTGAGAGGGTTCTTGCTTTCCCTGCCCTGGCTAAGTGGAAAAATTCTCACAGCTGAAGCATAAGAAAATTGCAAGGCAAGGAAAGTAAAGGAACAGAAGATTTGGATGCCAAGCCAAACCTCAAATTTGTGACCAATTTGCTTTCAAAGATTCTACTCCTGCAACACTGAGAGTAAAGTGCCGGTCTGCATTTTACTGTTTTGTGTATGTTAATTGTGTTCTCTAAAGACAACTGAAACAAAGTTTTAATTTATCAAACCTGAGATTAGAAACAGGAACTACATATCTTCAGTAGGGCTATTTAATAGATAATTCTTAAAAAGAGCTACTGCATCACTTAATCAGGATTTTTCTTGAATAAGGATCTATAGCTTACCACAAAATAAATTCTGCTCTAAACTAAAAAACGTCAGTGAACTATTGCCCACTGAGAAAGTAAACTCAAAGTTGGTTTCATGGAGTGACGCCATCTCCATCTGTTTCATTGCCACTGTGACCAGTTTTCTCTATGTGTAATACAGGGCATTGACTGAAAAATGCAACACTTGTGAAATAAATTAATACTATAAAAGCTAGGTTACAAAGGGAACCATGTTTAACTTGCCTTAAGCACGTGAAAGTGAGAAATGGGTGACAAGCTATTGTGAGAAGGAAGATGACCTTTTGAATTTGAATAGCATTTGGTGTGTCCAAATGATGTTTGTCCCTCCAGCATTTGAATAGTAGGGGAAAAAAGTAAGCAAAATTTATTGAAAAAACCTACAAACCCAAGTCTTCTGTGCTTTCCCAATTATATTTCTTGCATTGTACACACAAAGCTCTTGCCCCAGTGATGCAGAATGAAAATTGGATGAATACAGCTCTAGGATGTACAACCTACCCATCACTTACTGGTCCATGTCATTTTGATGTGAACTGCTTTCTCTGCAGTCTAAATGAGCAAGTCATTTAAATACTTCTGTGGTTTTAATTACACCAGCGACTATAGTGATGCGGTGCAAATACTCTGCTGCTTGCCCTTGCTTCTTAAGCTATGCTGCCTTGTTTCACAGAATCATTTGGCTGGGAGAGACCTTCAAGATCATCGAGTTTATTCCATAGTAACTTAGTTTGCTTCTGTGGAAGTTTCAATATGTTTCAAATTCTGGAGGGAAGGAGCATCTGTGAGACCTAAATTTTGTACAGTTGTGAGAACTATGATGTTTATGTTCAGTGTGTGTTTTTCGGTAAAGCACACTGACGTAGACTTGGTCAGCGTCGCCTGCCCCTGATGGTGGGGAAAATTCTATTCTGGTGGGAGTAGAGCTTGTAGAAGTATGGAGTGTGGAAAGGCTGGCTGGTAAAGGGTGCCGTGTGGCACCATGTGTTATGGTACCGTTCATAGTAAAGTTACTACAGTTTTAGTTGAAGACTAATTTATTTCTGGTTCCAGAGAAGAATACATGTTCTGCTGTTGTCTCTTCCACTAGCCAGACTTGTTAGGGTTTGACAAAACTAGACATAGCCGAACTTTTAGGGAGGACACACTTGATAGAGATTTTCTTCTATTGTGTAGATTAGTTCTGTTGCTGAGTTATGACTAGTCATGATCTGAGAAGTGGATGGAAGTGGTAAGTGCTCTTCTGACTTTGTTCCAAGAATGCTTTATTGCTTATGATTTGGTTAATTTGACCATCCTCAATGCTGTTCGGACCCTGAAAATGCAGGGAGTGTCCCTTTTACCAGGCAACAAATACTGCAGGCACTCTGGCCTCTGAACTACCTCCGCACATGGGCAAACCAAGGACCCTTGCCTGAGCTGAGCTTCTGTTTTGTTGACCATACCATAAAGCACAGCTTTTGTTTTTTCACTGGGGTTTTTTCTTGTGTTTTGTTTTGTTTTGTTTTTAAATGTTTTCACTTCTTGACTGATAGTGTCCTCCATGTTCAACTGGAGCTCAGGGAAAAGAGGATGGAAGAAGGAAGACACATATATGTAGTCTATATAAATCTCTATATTATATATCTTTTTTTCACATATATATAAAAATATATCTATTTAATTTTAATCATGCAGAAATAGGGAAAAATAATTGAAAGAGAAGGTAGAAAGTGCCCCAGGCCAGAGCTGCAGCATTTGTATATTGGAGTCTGTTAAATAGGTTCACTGGTGAGAAAATGGGCTAATAAGAGAGAATACTAAGAACTCTGTCTTTTGCTACTTCCACTTGTCAGGCCATAGAAATAGCAGAGAATATTGCTATGCCCTGTTAGGACTGGATAAGCATAGTATGGAAAAATGATATACTAAAGAAAAGAACTGTTTAGGGTCTAAGATGGATAGCAGCAGTGTAGAGCAATGTACTTTTACATATGCAAGCGGACAAGAATGGGGATGATGAGAACTAAGATTTTGGATTGATTTTTTCCATTGGAGGGATGGGAATGGATGATTAAACAGTTGAATTAAAAAGTAGCCTTCGATTAAGAAAATAAATAAAATTTTATGGAAGGGGATGTATTTGTGAAATGCCAGCAGAAGTGATCATTGATTGAAAGCACGGATGCCCGCAGTGCCTGTAGTGTAGTCTAGACTGTGCTTGCTGTCTACATGACCGTAATGGAACAGGGGGTGATGGGGAAGTGCCTGTGATTTATGGTTTCTAACTCCATCTGAAAGAATGAAAAAAAAATCAGGGATTCTTGCTTCTGTTGTAACTAATCAAAAGTCATAAACGATGCATTTTTCCATGTGGCGTAACAGTACTCTGTACTGTTTCACAAATCAGCTTTGTTGATTACCGTTCTGTTACCACCTACCTTCTTGGACAAACAGCTCCATGTGTCAGTCTTTATAAATAAGCCATGTGTGATGATTGAGTAGCTGAAGTCTGAAAATCCAGCAAGCGATGCAGAGACAAAACATGCATGTTCTTACACACGTGCACACACCTTTCTTTTGGCTTACCTTATTTGAGATTTTGTTTTGGGAAGGAAGACTATACAGTTACATGACTATGATAAGCTACATCTCATCCAGGAATACAGAATCTTCCTTAAGGGCTGTAGGGAAGATCTTGAAGCTTGTCGGAAATAGAAGCTGGTACTTCAGATAACTCTGTGTAAGAAGTGATGGATAAATTTGTGGGGAAAGAAAAGAAATAGGAGTAAAAAAAAAAAAACCTCTGCTGCTTGATACACAGTTTTAAACTATACCAGCATGATTTAGACCTTAAGTTTAATTTCAAGACATCTTATTTTCTAGAGTCTCACTTACATGATAGACATTCTGCATTTAAGGACAAAAGAAATAATGACAGTTAATGTCTCCAACTTACAGTTGCATCATTACACAAACATGATTTCCTGGTTTAATTCAACAATGTAGATCTTTCGCCAAGCATGTGGAACATAGTTAATTGACTATAGCAGTAATTATGCTATCAGTAAGTAATTATTTGCAAGGCTTTGTCTTTAAGTTCAAATGCCTGAGATCTCTTTCCCATTTTAGGATTTTTTGAGTAGAACCATGTAAATCTGAACAGCTCCGTAATTGTTTATTCTCTAATCCTGATTTTTTTAAATATCAGCATTGTTCTGCAAATAATTTCCTTCAAAACACATCATCTTTGTTTCATATTCTAATGACAGAATGGTGCAAGTTTATAGGCAGGGGCCTAAGTGATGAAGATGGCACCTATGGGTTTTTTGTTACTTTGAAGAAGCTTCTTTTCCCTAAAAATCTGATCTAACGATCTTAGTGTGCACATCGCATGGTCCTGATGAAAACAAAATAATAATCGAGGTTTGCAAAATATGCTTTCATAAATAGTAAACTTTTAAATTCTGAAATTACTTCACAAGAAAGATGACTGCCAGAATATCTTAGCATGGCGTGCTTTGCTGCCATCCTTATTCAGAGCAGTTCTGTGCAACTCCTCCCGTCGGAGGGACTGCATAATGAAAAGCAGCTTGCAGGCAAGTAATGAACTGCAGTATCCTAAAATGCACAAAAATATTTAAAATTTATTACTTTTTAGAAGAGATGTGTTGGTTTGATCCAATAATCAAGGGATATTAGTCTGTAATAGCACAGAGCAAGAAGCAAATAAAAGATATTATAAGAAACGGCAACATTTTAAAATAGAAATAACTTTTTCACAAATGCCTTAGAGAAACTAGGGACCATTAAGAAGTTAAGAAGAAGATAATATTATTAACCACAAAGGTACAAAGTGCCTTTCTTCAACTCCTATTTCTATTTAGCAGAAATAAAGTCTGTGTGTGCTGCTGCATAGTACGAGTATAATGGATGTAACTAAAAAGAACTCCAGTGGAACAAAGGAAACGCTGCTTGGAAACTCTGCCTACAAATAAATCAACAAATCCAAACAGTTGTCACCAAAGTGTGTCAAGGGAAGTAGCAAACTAATTTGCAGTAACAGTACAGTGACGCTACCAGAGAAGTGTCTGAAAACTGGAGGAGAGGATGAGCAGCTTTTAGAGGAGATCTCGAGGGCGCTTTCCATTTGGTGTAATGTAAAATGGAATAAATAATTTATGGAACTCAATAAATGACTGGAAGGTAATGCAAAAGCACTTACAGGCTTCTAGCAAATTAATCTTGCCAAACTTCCTTTGTTTTGCTTTCCTGAACAGTAGTGTACCATTACAGAGAAAGCAGCAGTGCTGTAAGTTCAAAATAGTTCAGAGTGTAAAAATTCCACATAGAAAAGTTGGATGGTTGAATACATATCAGCCTTCCTTGGATTTTCACCTTCACTGCAGTAAAGAGATTTGAGTCATTAACTTTCTATTTGGAGCATTCTGCAATTTGGAGACAAAGTAAAATATTCCCCATTTGCATCCTGTTCGAGGAGAGTGTATCGGGAGCAGCTGGTCTTTCACGTAGCTGTATCAGTCTGTTAGAAAGCTAGTAATTTTCATGAGAATTCATCATTACTTAGTGCCTTTTTGTATGGTGGATGTTCTACTTATGGGGAGGTCTGTGGAAAGATATAATCTGAGAGCCTAATGCACCTAGTTTCTATTTTTTTTTAAAAAGGTAGTTTTAACAAGCTTATTAGAATAAATTTCAGCAAAGGGAAGTGGATTGTCAAAAGGGAGCTCAGATGGATCATCGGTTGATTTTTTTTTTTTATCAGTTATTTTAAACAACAGCATCTAGGTTTTTCTAGCATGGGGGGGAAAAAATAAGATTCATACTAATTTTCTGTTGAATAAAAATGGACAGTGCAATATTCCATATAATGGCAGCAGATTTAGACAGCAGAATTAAATGAGCCTCGTAAACCTGTGCCTGGCTAGCTGCATTATCTGCAGCTTTGTATTAGTGATCTTAAACTTCCACAGTTCTTTATTTAGAGTAGAATTTTGGGAACCTGAAACTCCTTCAGCTTTGAAGCATTCAATATATTTGGTAAATGGGTTATTTTTCATTTTAAGCACTGCTCATGGCATACTTACTTTTCAGGGTTTGCTATCTTGCTTTTGTCTGTGTTGCCAGTGACTTTGGTTTTTGTGTTACTGCATGTTGCTGGTTTTTGACTGTGTAATAGTTTTATAAGTATTTAGAAAGTGATGACAGCTTGTCACAGCCGAGTATGCCTGCTTATTGGATTTAGTTTTCCCACAGCAAGACTTCATAGCCCGGTGTGCTGAAATACAAGCTTGCATACAGTTTCCTTGCTGAGGACTAGAATAATGGGCTGCAAAACACATTCTGTTGCTATTAGCTTTTCAAGTGGATTGAGCTATTCATTGGAAAAAGACTGTGCTACAGCAATTAAGTTCATCCCTATGCTCAGTTGGTTTGCCATTTCCAAAAATGAGATGGACTCTGTTTTGCAAAGAGGCTAATGTTTTATTGATGGTAGAAATTATTAACTAAAAGTGAAGCTGGAAATGTTCAAGGAATGGAGGTTTAGAGCACAGTATGAAGCTGTAAAGGAATTCTTTAACATAGGTATTAAGTCCCTCATGACTGTGTCATACACTGAACTGGTTAAAGCACTCTTCGTGGCAAACCGGAAGGCAGAAAAACCTTTGGCTTTCACACACTGCTGCTTATTTTATGTGTGGATAGAACCTCACTGCTGAGGCAGTGCTGGTAAGTGAAAGAAGTTAGTAATTTCAAAACAGTTTTATCAACACTGTGCATCTAACACTGCTTTTCATCATTTAATGTTTGCTAGATATTTTGTCTCTTAAACAAGCATCTCTGTATACATGTGATCTCAGATACGAAGCTTTAAGTCCAAGTGAGTATTTTGTTGTTCTTGGGTAATACATATGAGTCAGACTATGTTAACTAGTAGAGTCAGAATGGCAGAGTGTCTTTTAAAGGTGAAAAGGACAATATTTATCAGAGGACATAATTTTATCCTTTAGGTTACCGAAGGCATTTTTCAGCTTAAGCATATCTTTCTCCCCACAATGCGGCCGTGAAAACACGGTGAAGTCTCTTCAGTTTTCAACAAACCCTGAAAGCCTCTTCAGTCTCTTCTCCTTTGGGAGAGCAATGTTTTTTCAAGTTAAGGAAATTCACACTGTAAAAATGCAGGTGTCAATGCCATGAGTATTCTTTGCGTGTAGGATCTGAATAGTTCTTCTGTTCTTCATTACATTTTAATGTATACACTGAATGTTTTTCAGGAACTCCAGGAAAGAACTTAATGACATACGGTTTGAGTTTACTCCAGGCAGAGGTAAGGCTCCTTCAATTGAATTATTCCCTTATTGCTCAAAAAGGTATTTTAGAAATTTTTTACTGCTTACGGTTAATACAGACTGCCTCTCTGGAATGTTTCCTACTGTGCAGAGCTTTATATTGAATATCACTTGACCAAGAATAGCAAATGTGTGTAAATTCTAGTGGCAAGGTCGCAGAATATGTAGTATATATTAGAAGACTCAATCCATAGTATGCTTTATCAATTTCGTATCTTATTGAAATGATCTATGCAGTATGTAAGATCTTGCATAGCAATATTTACAGCTTTGGAATTGCCATTTTCACATTTGGAAAACATTGTAGGGAGTAGAATAGAGTAGCCATAAAAGTGTATGTTGTGATGGTGGTAATATTTGAGTTTCTTTGCTTTTTGTAGTAATAGAAGTTCTGTTAACCAGTATGAATTACACACCATTTTTCAAATTCTTTGGTATCATTGCTAGAAAGACATTCTGGCATTGAAACTTCCAACTCTCCTACATGGTTGTATAGTTGTATTGGCTTCCAGCACTAAGAGTAGAAAGAACTTCTGAAGTTACTTTTGTTTGAAGAAAACCAAGTATTACTGGAATAAAATGCAGAGGAGGCTGATAGGTTGAGTAAGAAGGTATCATCATCCTTGTTAAAAGCAACACTTTGAACTATAAGCACATTTCATATTTCTCAGAAGTCAGTATTCATTATATTTAGAAAAGCCTTCAAAGAGCTTCCACCTAAAAAATGAATGCAGATTAGCAGATGTTTCTCTTTTCCTGTAAATCATAGTGTCTTTCATTTGCAGTAGTTCTGTGCATGGATATACTCTGTTTGACTACCTGCATTTCTCACTGATTTTGGCAATGGGTAATGACGAAAGAGGTCTCCTACTTTATTAGGCACAGAGCATCCTGGTTTAGTCACTGTTCAAAAGAATTACTGAAATACTCTCTAAGCAGTTACATAAGCCATTTCAGAATTCTTACTTGCTCAGAAAATTGATGATAGGACATACCAGGGACCTTTCCTAGTGGCCAGTTGCTGAGGCAGCTGGAAGGCAGCTATGATTCTCAGATTCAGGGCTTTCCGGAAACTGCAACTAGATCAGCTATATTGTTTTTCACCTGTGTGTTTTTCTTGAGAAAATGATGCAACTTTGTGTAACTGCCTCAAAGCGTGTGCTCCATGCAGGAATTTGGTGTTAAGGCCATATTACAGTTGAGACTTAGCTGAAATTTAGACTTGTTCTTGCGGTTTTTCTCTTCCACACCTCTAAGCCTTCGAAAGTCCTTACCCAGGAGCAAGCACTAGTCACAGGGACTTAGGAATTAACCCACTCAGGTACAGGAACTGATGGAAAATCAGTCCAAAGCTTTGAATTTCCTGGGTCACAGTACTTAAAAGCTATATTAAGCCTAAAGTTCAAACCATACTTAAAAGCTATTTTAAGCCTAAAGCTCAAAACAGCATCTCTTCATGTAACTCCTAGGTCCCACTGGTAACAAAGAAGAAAGCCTATATAGCACATCTCTATCGGGATATGCAGAACAATGGAGGGCATAAAGAAAATAGCGAAAACCACACCAAAACCTAGTTTATGTTCTTGGTTGTGAAGACACTGAACTTGTAAATTGTGTAGAAGTATGCAGTTGGATAATAAAGGAGGAATGCTTAGGGCCAGGAAAGGTCTGTAGGGAGTTTGCAATGAATCACATCATCACCTCATGCGATTTGTTGTGCAGAAGCTGGTTACATAATTATCTTTTTTCCTCCTAATTAAAGTTAGTTTTGAATTCAGGCTTGCCTCCATGGGTGTTTGTGAACTAAAATGTATTTTTGTTGAATTGCAGTGGATGTCTGATACTTCTTGTTGTTTTTGTGGGCTCTGATACTTATTCATTTCACCTTTTGGACAGACACAGCAGATGGCGTTTCTCAGGAGCTGTTCTCGGCAGGCCTGGTTGATGGCCATGATGTAGTTATAGGTAAATTACATTTTTGTTTGCAATTATGCTCTTGTGACAAGTTTGTGTTAAATGGATGTGAAAAATGTTTTCTCTAATGCTGGTTTTCACAAAATCCTTTTTGTTCTAATTCTGCTTTCATGTATGCGTAGTTCAATCAACAAGCTAGTTTTGATACCAGTCCAAGGATGGCCTTTGGAAGTCATAACTCTTTAGTGGTTTGAGAGGGACGATATTGATATATATCTCCTGAAGGATTATTTACAATTTGATGATTGATCGTTTTTGTGCTAACTTTCATTTTTTTATTTAACAATAAATTGATTTTTTTGGTAGGATTTTGCAAAGTGTGCTTTGGCAGCTCTGAAATTAGTAAATATCCTGCTTGGGTTCACGGAAGTAGAAGGAAGCCAGAGTTCAGGATCTATGGAAATTGCACCTAAAGATACTATTTCTATGGTAAAAAAAAAAAAAAAGATAATGAAAAATATTTTCTGGCTGCTTGAGAGAGAAGACACATCTCTATTTTTCTATTCTGTGCCTTAGTAATTTTCTAATGTGATTTTTTTGGTTTTTTTTAAATGCAATTCAGTGCCTGGCAAAGATTGATTTGAAAGTGCTTATTTCCCTGCAGTTCATGCTTTTCTTTTGATTGCTCAAGACCAGTAGATACATAGTTACCAAAATCAGAGGTGGATTAGTAGATTTATTGGATGCTAAATGTGTGAGAACTGAATCTAGGAATACTAGAAAATCAGTCTTTGTGTTGCGGTCAAAGAAGTTTATAGCAACTGGTTCAGATATGATTACCAAACTCCTCAATGATATGGAGGGTGTTTCACGATACGTAAGTTGATGTGACTTGCCTGGAAGATTATCGAAATACGTTCTTAGTGAATTTGTAGGGTAGCTGGTTTTTCAGAGAGAAGCCAGTAGTTTTTGCTTGTTCAGAGTACAGGTCGATTCTAGCTGATTTAAGAAACAAAAGTGCTATGTGTGCTCTTATTTGAATTTCTAAAGAAAAAGTATTTAGGGGAAGTTCATACATGGTACAAGATAGCAGGCACTCTTAAAGTCAATTCTACTGCTCTGTCACTGTAAGAGTTCAGGAGAGAGGGGTAGCTTGTCCTTGGTTCATTGCTTTTTAAACACCCAGTATGAAAAACGTCGTTACTATACTGCTGATTGTGATTTTGTTAGAATTTTCATTGTCATAATGAATTATGTAAAATTATGTATACCATACATAATTTTAAAATAATAATTAATATTTTTCTGGATAAGAGAAGAAAATTGTTATCTGTTGGCTATCCCACCTGTCTGGGCAGTCAGCTGGCACTTTCTGCTGTCAGCAGATCAGAGTCAGGGCTGCCTGGATGCTGCAGTGACAGGCCTGCTGGGACCCAGCAAGATCTCTTTTCCCTTCTTTGCTCTTCCCCTTTTCCCTTTGCTGCGAAGTTTTCTTCTAGTGCTGGTACTTCTGTAGAAATGGCATCGTAAGTGGGATTTGTTAACACCTTTCAAGGGGAGTGATGGGGGAAAGGCAAATGAAAATAGATCTCACTCGTGGCTTTAGTGATGGGAAGCACAAATATTTTAATAAGGAAGGTTTTCCCTAGCAGGCTGGGTTAGAGCCACTGTCTGGTTAATAATAAAAGTTTATTTCCCTGCTTAGTTTCTGCTTTGAGGTGCATCAGACTTCAATTTTTAGCGCTATGGTGATGGTCCTTCCCGTTCGGTTTATCTTTTTTTTCCTGGTATTAAAATAAGTAAGGAAATTAAATTTCTTGTATATAATGAAAGCTTTCAATTTTAATTTCATTAATTATAACCCGTTTATATGTTCATTTTCCTGTGATGTGGTAACTTACCTCAAGTTCCACAGGCACAAATTCTTGCATGACTTTTAACTATAATTTTCACTTGTGCCTACTTCCCCTGTGAAGTTGTTGAAGTTTTCAAATATGTTTGGACATTGTTATCTTCCTAGAAAACTACTTTAGACTTTGTTTTTTACTGAACTGCAATGTGGTTTTACTTTTAATTAAAAATATAATAAAGTTGGACTTTAGTTAGAATATACTTGTGATTTGCTTTGGGGAAATCTAGCTAAATGTATGGATATGGAATAAAACAACTTGCATGCAAGCAGATTATTGCAAGTTTCAGAATTTCACTGTAGCAATGCAGTCTTAGGAAATAATTCAATCCCTTAGTTTAAATCAATAGGTCATGTAAGACAGCAGATGGTGCTGAAGATGTAAATCTGCTGACAAAAGTATTTTTCTGTGTAAGATGAATTTGCCACCTTGTTTACTCCAAATAAAAGGTTTAAAAATCTTACTATATAGAAAGAGAGGAATAGTACAGAAGAGCTTGGTTAACCTGCTTCACCAGAAGACCTGATTCCATTAGCCTTCCAGATTGAAAGCATCTGATAAATTACCTTTCACTTTTCAGCTGAAGCATGCAGAAATTCAGCCTCTATAACATGAATGGAAACAAAGTTCTGAGATAATCTCATAAAAGTTGTTCCTGTAGTATCTTCTGATGGATGTTGGAACTTACAGAGGTCGGGGCGGGGGGGGGAGGGGAAAGGAGAAAGGTGAAAATACCTGTTCTTATGTTGAACTGAACTATTTGTTGGCATAACAGCTGAAAGGGCACTTGAATAGGAGCAGCAAAAGCTGTTGTAGGAAGTACGGCCATGGCATTTGTGAGCTGCAGCTGTTAGTGGGGGCCAGCTGAAATGTATTTGCTGCTAAGCATCAACACAATTCACCTTTTGAGTCCTGCTGGATTTGCTTCACTTAACACAGTCTTCCTAGGAAGATTTCCATTCTGATAGGCAATAAGTTCAGTTACCTTTTCTGCAGAGAAGCAAAAATCCCATCTTGCCTGTTCAGTTCTGGCTACTACTGTCTGGTTTGTGTTCTTACTGACAGTAGCGTTGTTTCACAGGACATCCCTACATGAAGGGAATCAGTGCAGAGAATTGTCTTTAAAGCAGACTAAAGTTTGGATTTGCAGAGGGGAATGAGTCTGGAGCTTATGTGTAGGCACTGGTATCTAGCTGATGAGGTAGTTTTATGCAATATTGAAATAGCTATGTTAAATCATATGAAAGATCTGGAATATTTTCAAAATACATTTTGAGATGAAATGTCTCTGTATATATGCAATATGTGTATATTAGCTTGTAAATATTCTCTAGTAATGCTTTATTATATTTTTGATACCATAAAGGAAACTCAAATCCTATCACAGTCTGTTCTGTTGAAAATCACAGTTGCAATCCTCCTGCACTGGTGTATACAATGTGTGTATAATTTCAGCAAAGCCTTAGGCTGTGGTTAATCTTCTAGAGGCCTTGCTTAAGTTTCAAAACTGGAAGGTGTGTTTACAGTTATTAAATAGCAGTATACATATAAAAAAATACTTCTCTTCCTAAGTACTGCTTAAATAAAAGCCTTGATATCCATGCCATCAAGAAATGTGCGGTATCCCTTCACTCTATTAATGTACCTTTATTTCTAGTATTTTTGTCAAAAAGTGTTTGCAAATACCTTGAGCATCATGGAAGAAGTACCTTCACTTTCAAATACACCAGTCATTAACTACTGGTAAATGGATATCTGTCTTTTGTAATGGAGCCAGACTCAGATATCCACTTAGGAACCAGAGGAACAGCTTTTAGGCTGTGACAGCTTCGTGCTGAAACACCTAATGTGCTTAGAAGAGCCAGCTGAAAACCCAATAGTTCAAGCTTTGAAATGAGTTAAGATTTTGGAAGTAGCAAGCTTCTTCATCAAACATCTTGAATATTTTCTTAGAATTCTTCTAATACAATACAATAGATACCATAATAGTTTGATTAAAGGTTTTGGGTTTATTAGATTGGGGGCAGGGTGGGGCATGAAATGGAATAGCCTTTTATTTGTTGGAGTTATTGTGGTAAGTAGATAGGGCTTAAATTGGCATCCAGAATAAAAAAAAAAAAACGTAATGGCCATGAGTAGGTTATTTGTCTATGAATGCAGAGAACGCGTATCTGACTGCATGCAGAATGACGTTATTTCAAGGAATTTGAAACAGTAAGTAACATGTATGTTTCCCAGTTAATCACAGTATTAGAGCATTTGAAATTGGAACACCTGACTGTCTTACAGTAATGTGTCCTGATGCTGAAGAAATTTTCCATACTAAAATGGAAAGAAGAAAAAGCAGAAGCCTAATTTGTTAGCGTACCATCTATAACAACTTTTTAAGTCATGGTGCAATTCACAGAAAAGCTGCGGAGTTACACAGTGAATATCCTTTTTCTTTCCTTGGTTTTGCTCTGTATTTGCTTATACCTAATTTACTTTGCTGTCTTGTTAAATTAATCATCTTTGACACTGAATGAAATGATGCCTTTTGTTCCGCTATTTCTGGTTTGTCATCTTACTGAAATCAGAAAACAGGATAGTCCTATATGAGTAGAAAATATACTGCACTAATTTATGTCCTCCTAGAACAGTAACGTTTCTATGGGTAGGTGACTTGGATAGCACTACAGTTTGAAGGCAGCATAGGTTTGTCACTTAATCAGTAAAGTTTTGAGATGTACTGATTTTTGTAATCTTGGAGGGAATTTATTCCAAGTTTTGGTTTTGCTTGTGTATGTTTATTTTTCTGGTTCAAACTGAGTGAAATAAATGTATTTTTACTTACGCCTATCATGTTTTTATATGTTCCAAAGCACAATGTACTCAAAACTTTCTCATGAGAAATGCCTTTATAGATCTTAACAATTAATTTCAAACAATAGACTAAGTACTTTGTGTTTACCTTTTAATGTATTGTCCGGAAAGGAAATGTATAGATTTAATTAAAACCTGACTGGTGTTTAAGTAATTTTGTAGAAACTCTTGGCCTTCAACATATGCACATAACTCCATATCTCTTTAGCAAGATATGCACATGCATTACAGATAGGAGAATATCTCTAAAATCCCCAGGGTTTAACTAAGGATGTTACATTTAACTAAGGATATTTCAACACATCTGGCTCATTTAGAGCTAATGCATTGAAGAGTGATTCATAAAACTAGACTGCCAGGAGTTCTGGAAGCTTGAGGTACACCCACAGGTAATCAAGCTTTGCGTCTAATTGCATCTTCAAAGTTATTTTAGCTATATGTGTTGTATGTAAAAGGTACATTTGAGAAGGTATATTGTGTGAAACTGGCAGGTTTCGTGCAAGTTCCCACCTTGCTAAATTTTCAGGGTGATTGTGGCAAAAATATAAATATGTGACTATTTATTGGAGGTACTCTCCCAGTGTGCAAATTATTCTTTATGTGTATATGTGTATTCATGTATCATAGTAAATGTGCTTATCTTATAGCCATGATCAAGTAAATAATAATTTTTAGGTGGAATTGGCAGTTGTCTGCAAAGAAGGTTCCTTGTTTCAGCGTGCAGTCCACCAGTGCCTTCTTGGTTGTGTAAACAAGGAATAAATCCATCTGCTTATTAGAGGGATTCGTTTGGGTTTTGCCTGATCCAGTAAGTGATAAACTCTTGGGCCTGAAGTGTTTTCCCTGCCCTCATAGGTCTGAAATCTAGTTTTGAGGTCTTTCCTTTCTAGTTAAAAAAAAAGAAAAACCAAAACCAAAACAACCTGTGAATTTGAGTCTGAAATTGCAAAGACAGGGATGTAAGTAATGTTCCTCTTTTCAACAGTAATTTAGTTCCTGTTATTTGTTTCCTTGGCATTTACTTCTCTGCAAGCGGTTAGTATGTCAAAATAAGGATTTATTGAGGTTCTTCAAACTAGAAGTAGTCTATTTCAGAACGTAACTCCTGCACATCAGGGAGTCTTTTCTAAATGTATTTTCCCTTGTTTCAAGTTTCAGCTATAAGGTATTGAAGTAGCCTGGCTGCTATTTCATCTTCTTAATAGTTTTGTCAGAACAATATCTATAATTCATAGCAGAACTCAGGACAGGAGGAGTTGTGAAGATCTGATGGGGAGAGGATATTACCAGGTAATAATATGCATAGCAGAATGTGACCTGCCTTATTTCTGCAGGGACCTACATTTCAACTCTAATCCAGCATGGTGAAGACACTTTTAGAGCTGTCTTCAGTATATTGATGACTATCAAACTGTTGTCAAAACCTTTGTCTGAAAGCTAGCTCTTGCTTTCTACAGTCACTGTAAATTATTTTTTTCAACCTTGTACTCTGACTCATTCTTTAGTATAGAGAATTTATGAGCACAATTTAGTGTAATGTCTCAGGCTTGTTAAATATCCCTGCTAGCAATGCTAGCAATGTTGGGCAGCAAGTCTAAATTTTTATTTAAATGTTCATTGGAGACTAGACTGAGGTTTAGAATACTCAGGATCCTCAAAATGCATTTTTCAAAATGAAGGGGAAATTGTGAAAACTCTGTATAAGCCTCCCTCACCTTCCTGGATCTACCCCATGAGACACATGCAGAATCAGGGTGTGAAGTAGATAAGCCTCTGAGTATCCAAATGTATTCTACTTAGCTTTTTATAACACTTTTTTGTTTTAAATATGCAGTTTGCCCAGATATTCTTCACACTCTCTGGGGCGGAAAAAAATCAGTCTGAAATATCCACCTTCTATTTTTCCATAAGTTTCTGGGAAAAGGTACAATTCAGTTATATTAATATTTTAATCAGTAAAAACAGTTAGCACAATTTCAATCTCTAGTCTTTTTTCTTCATGGATTGTAGAATGTAAAACATTACCTTGGGATCAGATATCTATACTAAATAATTGAGAATTTATGAGTTTAATAGTGCGTCACTGGAATTGAAATGGGTAGATTCCTAGCACTTGGCTTGTTTCGTGTTCCATTTTGATACAGTGCTCCTGTTTCATAAAATATACTGGCTTCTGTTGTGTGGAAATTTTTCCATCAGCTACCTACAGAAAAATGAAATCTTAGATATTCCTCTATCAGTCTTGTTTTCCAATTTTTGTCTGTGACCCCTGGGTATTGATACCCCATGCTTAATGTGATGACATTTGAAGTCTTCTATTATTCCACGAACTCTTATTTTCTCAGTTTGAGCAAGGATAAGTATTTAAAGTTTTTATGTGTCTGTGGAGGTCAATCAGGGAGATATATATATGTGCGTGTGTGTCTTTGGCCTTCTGTTGTCCTGTAGCTGTCCTCTTTTTCTGATTTTAAGGCTGCAGATCAAGCTGTTGCATATTAAAATATTACATGTTGAAATGGAGATAGTTTCCACTGTCTTTATCTATATTTACTGATTCAGCAATGTACTTTGAGAATTCGGTCAGATTTGTGAGCCTTAAATCTCCCTTTGATAAATTCCTAATGACAGCCTCTTCATAAATAATAGAGTTCTAAATGATTTTATGTTTTTGCCTTACCCGTGTCCAGTAGCTTCTTCAGAAAAAAAGCCAAGCTTGCTGCTGATCTTTCTATATTCTTTTATTTCTTATAAGATCGTGTCTAGCTCCTTGCAGTCCTCTAGCAATAAACACTTGTTAGTTAGTTGTCACAGATCTCAAAATGCTTTAATATTTCCCCTTGCTACTGTTCTCAAGCAACATAAACAAAAGGGATTTTATGACTAGCATCCTGAATGGTGAGCTAATAGAAACACGCTGGACTTGAAAGACCTCTTTGACCTCTCTCTGAAAAGCCTTTTAATCTTTCATGCAGCCACTTTGTGACCTATTAGATAATGAGAAGGACGTCAGAGATCTGGAGGAATTGTTACCAAAAGCTCTAAAGTTGATTACTGTGCTTGTTTGCATAGTATACTATCATCCAGTGCTGGCTAGGTTTTAAAACTTAGATTTTGTTATGAACTCGCAAATACATGAAAACCACTGTGTAGTATGAAATATAAGTGAATGTATATATTGAATGAACCTCTTGGAATACGTGAGGCTGTCTCAAGAGCTTGCATAATAAATTCAACCCTTTGGAGGAAAGCCCAACCAGCAGCTGAGTTTTCTGGAGTGGTAATTCCATTGAAAAGTGTTCCCTGACAGTCAGATATCCTGCTTCCTAAGACCAATACAGGAAAATACAGCATTAATCCTCACATCAGCAGACTCTCAAGGCAGTTAATTATGTAGAACTCCATGTATCAGATGAAAAATGACAAAATAACTGCCTACAGTTGTGGAGGAGGTAATATTTGAAACAATCGGCAGGAGAGCCAATAAATCTGTGGAGCTTTGAGTTTGGCCTCTCTAACAGCAATACCACTGATGAAGTAGACACCAGCTGAAGGTAGCTATTATAGACTGAGTTTTGGACTACATAAAAATTATTTCTCTTTTCACTTATTAAAATATTCTTCATTTTCTCAGAGCTTATAATTTTTCAGGGTTTTTTGTGACAGTGATTTCGTGCCTGAATAATGTTTTTCCTTTTCCTCTTACCTGAATTTCAGGATTACATTATGCAATAGCTTTGCAAGCTGATGAACCTCAGCATACTGTCAGAGGTTCCCCATCCATTCTATTCAAAATGGGAAAGCAGATGAATCATTATTTTGAGAGCACCCCGGAAATAACATCTCAGGCTTTAGATTCTGCTTGTGTCTGTGTTTATGCCAGATGGCTCCGGCTCAGTTGGCTGGGTCGGCGTTGTACTGGAAATAGTTCTACTGTACTTCATATAGCTTTATTTACTGTCTCATTAGTTTTAACTTTTTCCAGTTTTCCCTATTGAAAAGCCATTAAGGTTAAGTTTTGTGCTGTGTTAAGAATTTAAAATAAGCAGGCAGAGTCCTGTCACATTACAGGGACAAAACAGCTATTTGAGACTGCCCAAAGTATGGTTTTTCTCTTATGTTTATTTATGATCTTGAAGATTGCCTTTTTTGTTCTGTTACCTTGGTTTATGTTGATCAGTTATTTAAAAATTGAAACTGATGTCATTGATGTCATATAGCCAAGAGTGGTTTGTAGTAGATTCTACATAAATATGTATCCTAGAGGACTGTAGTTATGTGGGTTTTTTTTTTTTAATTTATTTATTACATGTGCAATTAGCAGCCTGAGTTGCGTGTATTTATATGCTGGGGTTTATGTTTCATTTATATGCTTTTATCCTATTGTGTGTTCTGCAAGTGCAGATGCTTATTTTGACAGTGTTCCACACCATTTGTCACTGAGCAAAATCTGCAAAAGAACCGGTAATGATTAGTGGTACCCAGGCCGATGATATGTCCTTCAGAAGCCTTCTGAAGAAAGTGGATGGGCACCTCTTTTATTGTTGTAAACAACAAAAGCCTGTTATGCTAACTTCTGCTAATGTCTGAAGAGGGCTTTTGCTCCAAGGCATGTTTTGAAGCGTACTACTGCTGGCGAAGGTTTCTCCATCACCACTTAATCTTTTCCTACAGTTATCTTGTTCATGATTCCTCTTCTAACTTTTGTAGGAGCATGGCCATAGCATCTTGGGAAAACGCTCTGCAAAATGAAGTTGAGCCTAGTATATCCAGGCCTTACAGAAAGAGTGAATTCCCAGCAGGATTTGAAATTGTCAATTAGTGCTGCTTACAGGCAAACTAACCTACTATGAATTTCAGAAGTGCAACCTCCAAGACACGACTTCAGAGTACTTCAGAGAAAAATGGCTTTGTCAGTAGGAACTGTAGTACGTTTAACTTTAGAGATAAAGTGTAAAGTAGAATCCAGAGACACATATTTTACAACACTCTCCACTTTTCCAAACAATTTGTCATTGGAGAGAATGATTCCTAACTCTTTAGAAACTCCTAATGTGAAATTCCTTTCCACTTGAGGGAAAGCATTACTGTATTAAATTGACTTTGTTCTCTGACTTGCAATAGAAGAATTGTTGGGAACATGGAGGAGGGAGAGGTGGTGAGAGTGGGATAGTTGTTTTTCTCTGTAGTGTTTGCAGCTGTGGTTTGGTTTAGAAACTTTAAGCTCTTTTTTTATATTTAAGCCAAATTAAGCCTTTGTACATTAACTGTACTAGGAGGGTGAGTGTAAATAATTTTCCTTGATGAAAAGAGCCTAAACTTAGTAGCTGTTTTTCTTTCTTGCCTGATGTGATCAGGAATTTTGAGCAGGGCTGAACAGTAGCAGCAACTGCTTGTATGTAAGAACATACAAGCATGTTCATTGTTGTGAATGTAGGTCTGGTATGAATTTCTCTGAGTCTCTTAGGAAACTTTGCGTACTTAGTGGTCCAAACTGTGTAGGTTTAGTAATAATCCTAAGTTTAGAATTACGATTGTAAGAGTGGTAAGTCATATTTAATGCAACTGATAGTTTAATTTAGTTGCGTTTAAAGTAGGATGGGTATTCCACTGTACTTACAATTTTGAGGCTCTTTGAGGCTGTAGTTAGGATGAGATCCTCAAGCTTTCTGGAGAAATAATTGGAAGGTACTGCAGGCTGGCTTTTATGAGGGAGTTTCAACTGCTTGGATGGCTTCTGCTGCCTGTGCTGTAGGCTCTATTTTTAAAGGAAGTTATCTCAACTAGAGATGCTGTTCATGGGTTACTGCTATTTTTCCTAACTGTGTCAGGCCCCAAAAGATTCCAGTTACCAGCTGAGCCCAGATATTCAAGACAAACCCAGTGCTATGTACTTACTGAGGTCCTAGAACTTTTGACTTGCACTAAGGTGAAAAGGATAATGGTGGTCTCATCCCTAAATAAAATGAACCGTATTTTAAATTGTTTCCTGAAATGCAGACTTAGGTATCCAAATTCAGACGGTTGCCTCTATTGTTGGCCTTATGGTCTAAATAAGGACAAGTCCTAGCAAAACAAAATCAAGGAGTTAGAAAAATGAAAAATACATCAACAGGTTTTGCTAGGTAATTACACATACGTATTTGATTCTTAGTTGATATTAATTACATTTTCAGATGTTGCAGAAAGAGCAGGCCTTTGGGGTATTTGCATTCATGGTAGCTTGGCTGAATGGGATTAATGACATTGTTTTGGCAAAATCATTTTTATTGCCATTGTGTAAAGACCAGAAAATGTAAAACACAGAGTAACAAAAGTCACAGGTGAAATGTTAGTTTTACTTGAAAAACGCTGAATGCGTGTAATTGAAATTGAAAAGATGTCTCTGTCGGAAACTGCAGGTGTGACACTTTTATATGTGAACGTGTATTCTAATATTATGGACTCTTTGCAGGTCTGCTTTCTCATTTTCAAGTGTAGTCTGAAAACATCTGGCATTACTCCCTTAAATCCTCCTAATCTGTTTGATTAAACATATCCTCCTCTAGTTACAGCCTATCAGAGAAGCAAAAATAAAGCATATTTCATATGCTTGCTTCAGATGTTTTTCTAGCATTTTGTACATAAAAATTTTTGCCTTGTGTTCATATTAAAAGTAAAGACAAATGAACAAGTAAAACTTTGTCCCTGTGGCATTTTAATGAGCACTGTTCTTTGAAAAGCAGTTTTCTTGAAGAATGAGAGCCATCTAAAATATCACTCCTTTCTGTATGCTTTTTAATTAACAAAAATAAAATTTAAATTAACCTTTACACGTGTTACTAGTTTATATTTTGCTATTGCTTTGAAAATTTTAGTTTGCTCCCTGATAAAGAATCAGCAGCAAGGTTAGGGGGTTTTAAGACTTTGATTCTACTTGTGAAGTGCTCAGCACCACTTTCCACTGCATGATAGTTAATTAAAACACTTGCTGATAATGGGCTGCTGGTTGCGAGTGCAGTCATGATAACTTTGCCAGTAATTTTGCTTAAGGGGAGGTGGAAATTTTTTGCAAAAGAGCCAAGCAGCGTACAGACTTGCCTTCAGTTGTTCTACGGCTGCTCAACATTAAATGGAAGGCTGCCTCTCCTGAAGTTGAGCGGGCGTTTGAAGCTCAACTTTTTGTAACATTATAGATGAACTTAGAAATCGTTGGATTTAGGACCCAACTCCTATCTGGTTTTGTAGCACCGTGTCTCCATTTCAGTGAAGCCAGCTAACACTAGCTGGAGAATTCAGAATTTTTTTAATTTTTTTTTTTTTAAGATATGTTTTAAAGGAGTTTGGATGAGCCAGAGCTGCTCATGAGTTCATGATCCTATTTTATACATTTTAAAGAAATAAAAAATTGAAGCTATTCTATCCTGGCTTCAGGAGCCACGAGGCTGAACACTCCATTTTGCCTGCATGTATGATTCTAAGTATTAATTGTCATGGCAAGCATTATGTGTATTTGCATGTTTTTTATCAGGTAGGAGATATTGCAATAAAATTGACATACTGATTTGGAAGTGAATTGTGTGATTAAAATAAAAAAAAAGTTTGTCATGACTAGAATAAAGAAGATTAAGAAAAACGAAGCTTTAAAGACAGAAAGACTTTATATTGTAGTGCCTGTAGTTGAGTTCATTTAACTGTGAAGGTTAATTTTTTTCTTCCCAAAAAGTTTTCTCTACAAAATGTACCTTGTGCTTGTTCTTAAGGCTTCTTTTTAGTTTTAAACATCCTTTCATCCATGGTCAAATTTGTTACAGGTGTATAAACAATCCTTGGTGCCATTTCAAGGATATAAAGAAAATGAGACCCCAGAACATTTCATTTGCATTTAACAGTGGTAGATTGGCCTAGTTGTTTACTTCTCTAAATTCCCTTGCCAGATACTGTACTTGCCTCTGGAAGGCCAATTTCTGTATTACACAGTGAGTCATATATGATGAGGCATGGTAGGAGTGAGAATTTTATCGTTATGTTAGAAGATGAAGGGAGAAGGAAACCAAGTTTGAAGCGGTAGGACATTCAACATCAAATGTTTGCTTTTTATCTTCCACCTTATGAAGAACATCTGTTTTCTTGCTTCTCTGCTTTACGGTGCTTATCTGCTCAGTGTACTTAGAAATGTCTGCTACTTAATTCCTGTCTATTTTCTTTTTAAAATCTTGTCTAACAGCTCTGCCAAGTGTGGAGTCTTATCTCATGTTGATGTCCTGTTGACACCCTGGGCTCAACAGTCAGTCTTGAACAAAGGCTCTCAGTGATTCGATCTGAGCTTAGGATCTATGACTATTCAAAACTGGCAAGCGAGTTTAGTAAGCCTACAAAGCTGAAGGCAGCCAATTTTTTTGTCAAGATTAAAGGTAGCAATATTGTAAAACATAAACCAATTAAAAGTATGACTTAGGTGTTTTGACAGGAAAAGTGTTTAGTGTTTTTCTGCCTCCTCCTCTGCTTTCAAGGAGTAAATTATTCCCTTTCTGCTACTCCTGTTACAGTGTACAGCTTCCTTCTATGGACACTTGAGCTCTGTAGCTCTAGTTAAACTGCTTATTGTTGTTAAATAACAAATCTCATGCTTAATGAGAGAGTAGTTTGAAGATCAGCTCCTTTTGTATCACACTTACTTTCGCTTATTTTTCTTTTGGAAGTGAGCTGTAACAGATCACCAAGAGTACTAACGGCAGGCCAAAAAAGGGGACAGAAGCACATACGTAAAGCCAGGAGAAACAGAAGTTAGAGGGGACAGTGAGCCCAGCCTTCTCCTAGAAACTGGTGCTGATGGTGGCCCTGGCTATAGTAGAAATGTGATGTAAATGATAACAATCATCAGCTTATCCTCGGCTGTGCAGTTCTCCCGTTTTCCTTGCACTTGCATTCGTGTGATTGTTAATTGTTTATGGAAGAGACTAAGCTGAAAATTAGTAGTTATTTTTCTTCTGTCATTTGGTTTTCAGGCAGATTTTTCCTCTGAATCAGTTCAGAGAGTCACAAAGTATCAGTTAATGCAAAAGAGAAGAGGTAGGATTTATGACAGCCCATCTGCCCTCTGACTTTCGAATGACAGCTAGAGAGTGATGGAATTATTCAAGTGGTAATTTACAGATGTGTATGTGTGTAGAATTAAGTAGAAGATTTAAACGTGAGGCTTGATGTCCTGTTGAATGCGATTTTCTGTAAATATTTTTTTCCGTACTTTCTTTTTTTTACAGTTGCTGCTAACTTGCAGAAGATAGTAGATGATCCAAAGGCCTTGAAAACATTGACTTTTAAGCTGGTAAGTAAAAGCACAAAGGGAAAAAACAAACTGATTATCATGGTTCACACAGAGTCTGAATTTTATTTCATTTACAACTGTATTGCTGAATAAATGTGTTGATAGATAAGATGATTGAACTTACTGTACGTAAGAGAAGAAAACCTAAATCCTATTTTGATAAGACATTAGGGATAGGTACAGTCACACAACTCAGTAACTGTGCAGGCAGAAGGAGGTTCGTTCACATGAGTTCTGAGGAAGTCTGAGGTTTAGGTGAGAAACTGCAGGGAGAAAACCTCTGGGAAGAATTGCAGAAACAAGTAAAGCAAAGAAAACTGAGGCTGTGAGGTTAACCACCCCCTCTCACCTCTGCCCTGGCTGATGTGTTGTCTGCTAATGGATGTTTTATTCCAATCCCATTTTTTCCAACACTTCCCACCTTTTTTCTTGCATGTAGTCACCCTTTCCACTGCTTGCTTAGTTCTTCCCTTCAACCTTGTTTCAACTGACCATCCACACTTGCAAGCTGATCTTTTTTCTTGCTAAAATTAAGTTAAAAATGTACATACTTAAAGCTATTGAATGATTAGCTATGGAAATACCAAACTCTTACCAATTAGCTTTCAGCACCCTTTGCTGAGTGACTCAGCCGTGTATGAAAGACTAGAGTGAGTGTCAGATAAGCAGGTCTCCAGAAACACAGCTTTGTTTATAAAAGCAGCTGCTTCAGATGGGCTGTAGAGAGACGTTTGTAAAAAGTAAGTGACCTAGTTGTCAATAATCTGTTAAGTCAGGATTGTTCTTTCCATGTCATTTTTTAAATGTAGAATTGAGTAGTTTTAACTGACCGAATCATTTGGACTCATTTTTGCTGTACAGTCAAGTAAGACCACCAGAACATACATGTTTCTTTTGAGAAGGGTTTGGGGTGGGAGAGTAAAGACAGGTAACTCAACTTGTTTTGTTTCTGTGGCCCTTACTGTCTAAATATAGCTTAAAGGCTGATGCTTCTCTTTTTGCAGCTGATCTGTGTTCTTGCTGTCTAAACATCTGACATAGCTTTATTGTGTATGGCATCCCACCAAGAGCATTTAGATGTATCGATAATCCAAGTCTGGATTTCTGCTTTACGCAGTTAATGTTTATATACACTGAAAACAAATCCACTTGAAAATTTAGGTTAGTGTATTCCTGTGATTCAGTTGAATTTATTGCTGGGATGCAGTCAGTGTCACGTGATATTTCAGATTCCAGTGAGTGAATGCTGTTATAATCCTACTCCTTCCTGTAATCAGAATCGATAGACAATCCAAAACCAGTGTCTTTGTCCCTTCTCAAGTTAAGTTCCGTTGGCTACGTAACAATTCCTGAGGTTTTTAACCTAGCTTTCCTGCTTTAGTTTCCTCCTCCCTGGGAAAAGATCATAACCACAATTATCCTATTTTATTCATATCCTTGGATTAGTTTAGTTTATGTTCCATTTCTGCCTGTTTCTCTATTGTGGAGTTGCTAAATGAATTGTTGCCTAGGACAACTCTGTCATTTTTTTAAAAAAATATATATATATATTTGCACCACTGAATCTTTGCTACCTCTTAGCAAGGTCTCACTGACTTTGAGAGCACTTGTGTACAACTTGATTAAAACACGTTTTGTTGGTAAATATTTCATGGGGATTCAAGGTCTAATCCTGTACCTATTCAGAGAATCAATTGAAAAGTGCTCTTTAGTCTTGGAGATCAATTAATACTATTCACAGACAAGGAATCTGGTTAGTATTTTATTGCTTGCAAATTGCTTTTGCTAGTATATAATACTTCTAACAGCAAGCATTCTTGTCTTTAGGAGAAAAAAAAAAAAAGAACAACTTACCGTAACCATTTTTGTCTTTAATTATTGCCAAAATGGTTAAGAAAGTTATTAAAGTGAGGCACCTGGACAAATCTGTCTTCAGGGTTGCATCTCCTTCTTGCATGTTTTTTTACCAGTGCATCTTTGATCTTCCAATGATACTATTCTGCAGAACATCTATAGTACTAAACCTGCCCTAGCTATCTTGGCTAACACAGGATGGTGACTTCCCTGCAGGATCCAGCTGTCCATGCTTTGGGAAGGAAGCTGATTTAATAATAGACAAGTAATCTTGGCAGTGCTCAAGGAAACACAAAATTATTGTGCAGCATAATTTGCATTTTACGTAAGGATCTTTCACTTAAAAAAGGGAGGAAGAAACCTTTTAATGAAAGATTGCTTTCAGATACTAAACTGAATTGCAGATACTAAGAGCTTTTATTTTATGCTGCAGTTTGTGAATAGTAGTTTTATTTATGCTAAGAACAAAATACAAGCTAATAGGTTCTAGGTGCATTAAATATTAGACTGTATTTATTTATAAGGAAGGCATTAAAAGTTATATAAATCTAGATGTGTTATTGAGGAGTCTGATAACTAGTGAGAGTATAGAATGATGTTAATGCATTAGCTCTTTTTATCATGATATTTTAAGTATAAATCCAAGCTCTGTTTATTTAGTAAATTTGGAGATCTCTTAATTGTAACCACTTGTGATGATCTCAGACCTTTAACTTGCTGGTTCAGTGGAATAAGACTTGTGAAATTCTCTTTGAAGAGATGATGTCTGTTCTTTGTGTCTGAACAAAGTAAATATGAAGGAGTAGCCTGAGGTGATGCTTCCACAAGTATCCAGTGAGTTTGCTTTGGTCGTGAAAACTTAATGGTTATGTCATTCTGTGCACTTGTGTGCAAGGTCTGAGAGCTCTTTTCCTTGTATTGCATATACATGAAGCAGTTCCACTAAAGGGTTCAATTGCTACTAAGGCACAAAAGGATCAAGAGCATTTTTGTAGGGTGAACCAATTGTTCTAACAAAGAATCTCAAGGTATCTGTCATAAGTAATTTACCATTACACACTGTTCATCCAACTGTATTATTATTTTGAGCTGTATACCACACTGATGAAGAATGCAGGAAAAAATATTTAAAATGTAATCACTTCTGTCCTACAGAGGCAGATTTTTTTTATTTAAAAATCAAAACATAAAAATATTTTTGCCTACAGCATAGGTAGTTTTTTTTAAAGTGGACCTAAAGTAACAGTTCAATCCTGAGCAAGGTGGTTTTATATTCTTACTGTTATTTGTGAAAAATGAACTAATTACATGTACCAGTTGGTACTGTGACAGATTTTACTGAAGAATCTCAACTATACCGTCTTAAGTACTAGATTGTACTGCCAGAAATGAGCTGTCCTGCAAATACTAGTATTTACTCTCCAAAGACTGCTCCAGTCTTGTGTTTAAAAATTCAGTGGATGGGTATTACAGACAGACTTGATAGCTGGACTCATGAGACATTTGGTATCTACAGCACAACAGTAAAAGGTGGATTCTATACATGTAGGTTACTTGCTTTTCATGAGTGAAAACAGCTGCTCACATGAAAAAGCAAATTTGGCTCCAGAATAGAAAGTTTGGGTTAAAGAATTTGTTTCCTGAAGTGTTTAATTTCCCAATATTTTTTTCGTAATTTTTAATATTGAATAAAAGAGTTTGCCAAAATTAAGGCTGCAGTTGGTTGGCACTAACAGCGAATACACCAAGCAGCCTGAAAGCTTTCCTTCAAGTAAACTGTTTGCTGACTAGGCAATATGGGGAATATTTATAGCCTGGCTGTCCAATCTTCCTTTGTAGCATGATATACTAAACATTTCTGTTTGTACTTGCAGGCCTCTGGCTGTGATGGCACTGAGATTCCTGACGAAGTGAAACTGATTGGGTTTGCGCAGTTAAGTGTCAGCTGATGTCTGTCCCTTGACCCCAAGCTGAATTGTGAGATTGTGAAGAGGCCAGCTTAGATGCGAAGGAAAATTGATTGCACACACTGAGTTCTGCTTCATTCTCTAGCAATTCACAAAATCAGAACAAGCAAAGCCCACAGCTGCACCGCTGCTGCTAACGTTCAAAATGCTACTAAATGTCTCTTAGCAGTTGATTTGGATTCCCCTTAAGTGAAAAGCCTGTGGAAATGCACTCAGGTGGTTATATTTATTGGTTACAAAAGGTATTTTCTATCAAGCTTACTTCTTTCATAAACTTTGAGTGATACTATTTTAACTGTACTTGTGGCTGATGATACTGCCTGTGTTCTGTTAAATTTAGAAAATAACATAAATATAAAAGTTAAGAATTATTAGCCAAACTTGAATTCTAGTTTTAAAACTGACTGTGAATTTTATTTTTCATATATTTATGCATTACACATCCTAGTAATAAGAAAATTACTTGACTTGATTTATGTGCTATTTGCAGTTAATCTCCCATTATTTAAAAAAGTTTCAGATGTATCTTTGAAATATTTGGTAACTTCTATGATTTTTTTTGAAACTAATTAGCAAGCTTTTATTGGTTGTGCGTCTAAAAGCCAGTCCACAAACTGATTGTCAAGGGAGAGGGAGGTGCCTTGCAGACATTAATGTTTTAAGAATGTGCCTGAGGCTGCTTAAATAAATAATCTCTGTTTTCTAGAAGTACCGTACATATGGTACCATATCTATAAATATATATGTAGTTATCTGAGCAAAGAGGGTATATAAAGTAGCAAAGCTGTTGGAGACTTCTGACTGTGCTTTACTGGGGAGTCTTTGAGCTACAGCTGCTCTGAACTGTTGTCGTTAAGGTAGACTGCTTACTGTGTCCACCTCTGATCCAGCTTATCCTTAATGGTAGAAACCAGTTTCGTACAGGTGATAAAAACTTGAAGAATGGAGTTGAAGCTTTACTTGAAGTTCTGCAAAATACCGAGCTGGAGTGAAAATAATAGGGCTTTGTGCAATGATCAGGTAAAACTCTGTTACAAAGAAAACATTTCTGACCCAAGTAGTCTTATGCTTAACCTGTGATATAGATGTTACGGAGATAGCAAACCTTAGAAAGACTTTCAAATTTGGAGATGTGTTTCTCGGAGGTTACAAGTTAAACTACTTCCTAGCTAATCCTAGATAAGCGGCAGCTCTCTAATGTACTGAACAATGGCAAATATATATTATTATGAGAAGTTATTTATAATGCCTTGTCATAATCGTTGAGGTGTTCTAGAGCCATTTGTGTATGACTCAATGTAATCCCATCCCATCCTACTGTTTACATGATGATTACTCCAAGATGACTGCAAACGTTAAAAAAATAAAAAGTATATTGCACAAACAGATCTGTATTTTGAATTTCCACGCTCTGTGACTTTCGACAGCTGTGTGGCAGGGTTGTGTTTTAAAAGTCTGCTGCCCGCCCTTAGTTCCTGAGCAGCACCTGGGGGAGGAGAAGGGGAGAAAACCGCTGCGTGCTCGCTCGTGGGAGAGGGGTGCTCTTGCGGGTTGCTTGCTTTCCAGTGCTTTGTAGAAGCCTTTTAAGACTCCTGAGGTGTTTGTACTTCGTGAAATCCCTCATGTATTTGGGGCAGGAGCTGTGTGCCTGTGGGACGCTGTTTTGTGT
>NW_010432927.1:0-12775 GCF_000710305.1 Buceros rhinoceros silvestris
CCCCTTATCTGTCTTTCTCTTTTCCTCCAGAGTTATATGGTGGGTGTCAGCTCTCTGGAAGGTAGTGTAACAGTACTGGCAAATGTTCCTTCTGATTGTAGAGGTGATTCCCCAGGGGAAGAAAGCAACAGCCTCCATCGTTCCAGTGCTATGTACTTACAGATATAACAGGGCTTGAGCAAAGGCAGGTAACGTGTCAAAACCTTAGTGCCAAGGTCCCCATTTGATATCACTCTGAGGGCTGCATGCATGTTTTGTTCTGTCAAAGCCCAAGGGCTTTGCAACCCAAAAAGTAGAGCCCCACAGCTCTCTTGATGCTGCGTTGCGAATGGTTGCATAGCAGCAAGGGCAATGGGAAACTGGTGAAGTATATTAAGGAAAAAAAAAAGGCTGAAACGCCCAAGCTACTCTGTGATAACTTTCTGGGTGATTCTTTAAGCATCAGTTAAAATGCTTATATATGACATAGCTCAAAGTGAAGAATGTGGGTAGAGAGTGACCACTTCAGGACGTTGAATGAGGGCAGAAGAGCTAGAACTGAGTCAATTGACATCCTATTTTTCCATATGGCATCTTTATCATTTATTCAAGCCCTGGGTTAGTATCTGAGGATGAGCTGAGGTCCATCCTCTTTTATCAATTGCTACAGAACTAGTCTGCTTTTGAGGCTTCCTTGTTTTTCCTTTCTCTTCCACTTGCTTGACCAACCCAAGAGCTTTCTGAAGTACTCAGTCACATTTCTGGAATGTCATTTTTTAATGCATTGAGATTCAGGCCTAGTCTATCTTCACATGGTAGCTACAGTTTTAATTGTGGCTCACATTCCAGATGGATTCTTCACAGTTTTTTCTTTTAATGAGTTGTGTGAGATGTGAAATGTAATAGTACAGAATGAGTTAATACTATATATGAAGTTATAGTCATGAAAAAGCTTTGTCCTGGCAGTCCTACTCCAGTCATTCATAGGCCATCTTCTCCAAATAGCCAACATTTTTTGAAACACTCAATTATCCAAAAATCTGACTTCCTACTTATTTACTCCAGTTTTACACTGGCATGACTCCACTGAAGCTAGGAGAATGGTGATGAAACAGGCTTCAAAATTCCTTGGAGTATTTCCCTCAGAACTTCAAACAGTTGGAAAAGGGGACAACAGTTGAAGGCATAATTAAAACTAGGTTAATACTTGTTCACTTAATGCACCTAGCTAGTTCAGTTGTGTGGGCCTGAATACAGAGCTTGCTGCTATTTTTTTCTGTATGAAAAGCTAAGTTTACCTCATGGCTTTAGACACACATTAACCGATTTCTGAGATTTTCTGTTAATACTTTGTCATCACTTGCCAACTTTACAAAACAAGAATGGGTCTAGAGGCAGGAAAGCATGGAAGGAAGGCTCCCCATCATCAGAGTTAGGCAGAAAGGCATTTCTCTGACTTCAAGGCTCAGTACTTTCACTGAAGTTGCTCATGTCTCTGTGAGCCAGTCCAACAACAACATTTAATGAGATTTCATCTGTCTGGTTAACCATTAGCTCAACCTGTGGTAAAACTACCATAGTTAGCTTTAATAAAAATAAAAGTCAGACAAAGCCAGAGAGAATGCAGAATAAATTAATGTTTTCTTGGGAACCAATGCTACAGAAGAATGTGTGTCTCTGTGACAGCTGATGGTTGGTTATTGGTTGGTCTGAGTATAGTCGAGGATGGCACTGAGGTGTGCACTGAGGTGTGGGTCAGTGGTAGTGGCAGGGTACATGTGTTTACAGGCAAACAGCAAAAGGCAGGTGGAAACTGACTTGTGTAGTGCTGGCTCCCTCTTCTTCTGGGCATCTGTAGTAAAGCCTGACATACTGTTTGTTGGCTGCCCATACTCCTGAGCAGTCTCAGTCAACTGCACTCCACATTGACAGGTATCTAAAATCTCAGTTACCTGAGCTGCTCTGTTCTGTGCACTCCTTTTGTGTCTTCTGAGATAGCATGGGAGAGAGTAAGAGTGCAGACTAAGTGCTCCACACTTTCAGGTATTGAAAGGAAAGTGGATATCATGGAAGTTGTGCTGGAAGTGTACTGTTTCTCACTTTAATCAGCCCTCTCAGTGCTAAACTAGACACTAAATGAGGAAACAAAATACCTGTGTCTGTGAAAAGCATCTGAAACTTTGCTGTACTTAGATTTCCTTAAGACCATTAAGGAGGGCTTCCACTTTAAAGGATACTTTAAAACTGACTTTGTGAATGCTTCAGCAAGAGTTTTCAGGGTTTTCTTAGGCAGCAGACAGTTTAGGTGTAAGGTAAAGTGCTATAATGTGATCATTTTCTTAATTCAGTCTCAACTCTCCCTGCCTCCCTTCCTCCAAATGCAGAGTGGGTGTGGGCAGATGGTCTGTATGTGACACAGCTTGGGATATGGTCTACCTTTGTGGGAGGCATTTTGATGGAAAAGGGACTACATTTTGATGGGAAAAAAGTCTTTCCATTCTTTTGAGGAATTTCCCTCCTCCAGAAATGATCTGTCATTAAAGCCAAAAGTAAGCGAGGGAAACTAGACTCCTGGAAGGTCTTGCAAAGCAGTTAGCATGCTGAATTCTTTGGTCGGAAGGTATCATCTCTCGGAATGAGCTGGACTCTGATTCAGGCACTGAATAAAATGAAGAATTTTTTAAAGCAGCTCATCATACTGAGCTTTACTGGAAACCTGTCACTTATTTTGGTGTCTGACATTTGAGCTCTTTTGAGACTCTCTCTCAGAGTAACACAAAGGCTACCAAGACTTGGCGTCTTCAGTCCTTTCACAGCTTTCAAGAATTTTGCCATGGAAAATTTTCCTCAGAAATGTCTTTCCTGCTTAGGAGCCAAATTCTTCCTCCTAATATCAGTGACATAAAAATGCATAATAGAGGTTAAATATCAAGATACTTTGTCTCTGAAAGAGAAAGGCAGCTTACGGGTGTGATGGGGTGAGCAAACTGAGAATATCCACTGAAGTCTTTAAAAAGTTCAGTCATTGTACTCCTTGCACAGCACTGGCTGATATGGGAAGGAGTAAAGTCATCTCCCGTTTCTATTCCCTTTGAGAAGGGCAGCCCTTCAGAGGTGCTAGCACTCCTTCACTGAGTGTACCAAGCTGGCAGGCAGCAACAGAGTAGGGACACCTGAAGGGGCTTTCAAACAGTTAACTTGGGTGCCGGGAGCGGTCTGGCTGTGGCCACAGAGTTCGATAAAAACAGATAATTTATTCACCGACCTAACTCCTCTGTGTTGGTAATACTGTAAAGCACACCCATTGCCCTCAGAGATCTAGGTTCCTTGTTTCCCATCTTCTGTGAAGAACCAGGATTTGGCCACTTTTGTGCAAGAGAGTTGCTTTTGTAGTAGTTAGCTGTGAGTTAGTTTTCTTATATCATGTTTCGGCTACTAAATAATTAGCCTGCTTTCGAAAATGCTGAGTCTTCAACAGCTCCCAGTGAAGTGAAGAGAATTACAGACTACTCAGCAGTCTGGAAAATGAGACCTTTTGCTTGTTAAATATGGAGCTGGGAAAAGAATTTATGATGTTAATTTTTTCTGAAATTTGAAGCTGCATAAACTACAGCTTATATTAGGACTCTACACATATGGAGTTACTAAAGGGCTAGTACACGACTAGTAACTGTTTCTGTAAATGACTGATCAGTCGCTACAATGTCCATCAAGTTTTCTTTTTTTAAAATACTGCTTCAAATTGCCTATAATACACCCGTTCATGAACTTTTAATGTACCTTTGACCTCTGTAACATAGAAGTATTGTTCCTTTGTCAATTTTGTATCTCCAGAACATCATGTGCGGCCATAATATATTTGTTGAAGGGATTCTTTGGTTGAAATGGCTGCTGACTGAAGTCAGCTGGGGCTGATTTCAATCCAGCTGATTTCCTCCAGGTTTGGGGTCCCAAATAATGGGGCACTGTAGTCATGTGGACAGCTTAAGCAGGCAGAGAACGGAAGCAGGTTCTTTGAATAGCCTTCCTTTGTCCACCATCATGAAATCAAAAAGCAAATCTTTGAAAAACAGTAGGCAGTAATTCCCATGGGGCTTTCCTACACTCATCTGTCATGGAGAAAATCCAATTTTCCTTCTTTCTCTATTGTACTCCAAGAAGCCTTGTGACCAGTTAGGTCATTTTAGCTTTAAACGTTAAGTTGGCTAAGACACTTTGAATTAGTACATGCTTTTCAAAACCTGGACTGTTACCTTCCACTCATGCCCTAAGAATAATGATCCATACTTTTGGTTACATGCGTAATGATTTTTGAGTGAAATGATTTTGTTTATGATGCTGCTGTTGAAGAATAGTAATTAGTAGTGCTGTTGTAACAGATTTTTTTAAAGGTCTAGGAGGCTTGGGGCTTCCTACCAGAGAGCTGATCTGAGACTGTTTTACTCTGTGAAAGTCCACTTCTATGGGTGTTTATGTGGTAATAAAACATCAGGCGTAGTGTTTTGGTTAGCGTATATCCCAGTTATGACGAACTATTAAAATGTTCATTTATTAATTCATTCATTTCCTGACTCCTTCCAGAATGTCCTACAAAGATATTTTGCCAACCTTGTTTACATAAATTCCCCATTGTGCTTTGCATTTTTATTAAATAAAGGTGGTGTTTGAAATAGCTCGTAAATTGACAGGATACAAATTAGCGGGAAAGCAAACGTTAAAGAGTCGGTGATGTCTCTTGGTAAGCTTTGAAAAACATTCTATTTGGAATCAATTGTGCAGATGTATCATTTATTTTTCTGCTTTCCCCCTTCATTTTTTGTAACTAGGGAAATTTGCATTAAAATCGGTTGTGTGGTTTTTTTCAATGTTTACTTGCTTTGACTGTTTAGTTTATATCTACAGTTTTAATGCTTGTCTTGTGACATCACTGTTCATTTCGGGGAGATGACAGAAGTTATGGTTTATAAGAATGAATGCTTTTTGAGACTGGGAATGACTATAAAATACATCTTTCTCTTGGGCCACCAGTTGTTCTGGTTGATGGCTGGCATTCTTGTGTGGAACCTAAAGCCATGCGTAATGGTCAGCGCCTTCGTGTATGTGTGTGTGTGTGTGTCACAAAGTGGCCACTATCCTGAAAACCTCACTGCAGGAAACCGGGGGTTCCTGATCACAGGAGGGCATGTTTCCTTGTCGTCCTTACTCAGGACACAGATTTATTTGTGGATGAGTACTCCACTGATGTTTGCCTTGCATTTTCTGCATCGTATCTGTTTTATATGACTCAATAGTCACCTCTGTCTCTATCAGTTCAAATCCAAAACCTTTCAGGAAAATGAAACTCCCATAGTCCAGTTTGGGCATGGTGGGAAACTATGGCTCCAGGTCAAGGAATAATCAGTAATGAGATTAGCCATACTGGATAAAACCGAACATCTTCCTTTGGTGTACAGGTTCATGTGGATGAGAAGTGACAGAAACAGGACAGCACAAGAAGATAAGATCTGTCTAAACACAGTGTATTTTGGAAAATGTTCCTGGAGCTGCTGGAAGCTCCTTAAAGAACACAATATCTTTTCCTGTAGAAGCTGAACCTCAAGAGAGACAGCCTTTGGGAAACCAGCTTTCTGTAACATATTCAGACAGTGGATCTGATATATGCAGTGGTTGCTGGGCAGAAACTGGAAGGATGGTGCTTTCACCTTTTTTTTTCCTTTTATGCTCAAACTCATTTCCCACACCTCAGATCTCCTACTGAAGGTCAAGTCACAGTCCCTCACCTCCTGCAAAGCAGGAGGCAGCTGGATTGCTCCTTTAGCAGCCCACGTTGGTAGCACACCACCGCTCGCCCTGCGGGGCTTCTTAAAGAGCGACATGGGCTGCTCTGGCCTCTCTCCGACGACTCGGTTTGTCATTTCTGTCAGTCTGTGGCACACACTTACACACACACGGCAGCTGCCAGTGGCCTGGGGGGCCTGGAATCCTCTTTTTTTGTCTAGGCTCACTTCTGCATGCCGGCTGGCTGCGTTTGGTCGTTTACCTGCAACGGGCTCTGACCTCTTTCGGTGCATCTTAAAACACCTTGCCGTGTGGCTGCAGTGGCACACGGACATTCAGCCTGTTCACTGGTGTCTCTCTCCCTGCTTTCAGATCACCTGTTCAAAGACCATTTGCTACCAGTGGCTTGGGTTTTTGTTTCTTTTTGGAGGGTGGTGGTTGTCTTTGATAGCAGGATTTTTTTTTTTTTTACTATGAAGGACGTAAAAACGCACTTGTCCGTTTTAGGTACCTTTGAATATCAGATCACCTGTTCAAAGACCATTTGCTACCAGTGGCTTGGGTTTTTGTTTCTTTTTGGAGGGTGGTGGTTGTCTTTGATAGCAGGATTTTTTTTTTTTTTACTATGAAGGAAGTAAAAACGCACTTGTCCGTTTTAGGTACATTTGAATAATTGCTAAAAATAAAATGAAAAAAATCAGGGCTCTGCTCTGCAAAGTAGTTTTCAATCCCCTGAAGAGCAACATGGCTCTTTCTGACTCCACACAGGCAGACAGGCCTAATTCAGCTGTCTGTTGCATGGTATGTTTAAGTGGTTTTGTAAAACAGTGTTCCCTAAATGTTGACAGTTTAATGGATTTCATTAGTGCCTGCCTACCAGCTGAGGGCTCAAACCTGCCCCCACCAGGGTTAGATGAGATGAGTTCACATGTTGCCGTGTGGAGGAACACCCCCATGTCTGTCAGAGCTGCTCCAAGAGCTGCATCCGGAGCCCTAAGATAAGAGCAGACATCTGCTGCGCTCCCGCATCCACAGCACAGTGTGGGCAGAGGCTGGTGGGTGCATGTAGTCGTATGCCCACTCATCTTCCCTTTCTTCTCATTAGAAGTGTCACCAGGGCTCCGCTGCACACCCAAAGACGAGTGGGCCTTCTCAGGGTCTTATTTCAGATTATTATGCAGGTGAACTGCCTTGGTTCGCCGTCTTGGGTGAGAGAGTGTCGCTGCTATGTTAAATCGTGCTTCTGCTTCATCCCCTGCGCCTGTGAGACCTGTAGCTGCACAGAATGTCTAATGACCCTCCAAGACCAATTTCCCTTAGGAAATAATGTTCATGATTTTGTTCCAGTCACTGCCCAGTAAGTTGAATAACTTATAAAAGATAGCCTCATCAGGGTAAAATGATAGCTGAATCAAGTCTTTGTCTACACTTTGGGAGGTCAGAGGAAGCTTGACTGCTTTGTCTGGAGTATGTGTTGGGGGAACAAGTCCTATAGTTAAAAATGAACTCCGGCATCTATTCTGCGATATCTAATGATTTTCTCAATTTTCTTTTTTTTTTTTGGGTGGGGGGAGAGAACTGAAAATCCCTATATTCAGTCCCTATCTGAAGATAGTTTCTCCCCTACCCTTCCAGAGAAGTACTGTGTGAGATACCTGTATCTGGCTTAGGCACTAGGGAAAGGAGAACAACGCAGAAGAACCTGCACTTCAGCATTGTGAGCATCCGGACCACAATGTAGCTGTGGCCATGGACTACTAGCAACGTGCCTCTCTTGGGTTTATACATCTGGGTCAGTTTTGACATTCAGTCCAGTTTGATGGTCCTCGCACTCCTCAGAAGATTTAGGTTCATTCTTGTGTCTCTGCTCCCATGCGATTGCTGTGCTCTGGGATAAGAGAGGAAAGGCACCTAAGGGAGATACAGCCTCTCCATGTGCAGCATGCTCTTTGCCTGCGGGCTTAATCTTTCCTGCAGCTGGAATTCCTGGGCCTGATGCTGGTGCAGGTGAGGCAGTCAAAGTAGAGTTCATTAATCTCCTAGCGAAGCTGACTACAGAGCTTTTTAGGACCTGTTTTCCTACTACTACCGTATATAATGCACTTTTTTTGCTCTTTTTATTCTCCAGTAGCAGCTTTTTCAGGCTTTCTATTGAAGCTAGGCAAGAGCAGTGAGACATATAAGCAGGTCTTTCATACTCCAGTAGAGGTCAGATACCTACCTACAGTAAAGGAGCTAATTCATTACAGCATGATAGATTATAACAGCTTATTTGGAGCCCTATTATATAAATCACTTAAATGTGTATTTACATAACATTCCTATTAATTATCACAAAGACTATAATGACTGTGAGCTGTTCCAGTTTATCTTGTAAATATGTATTTAAGCAATACTGTAACAGGTAATATTTAATCAATAGACCATAACAGGTCATTTATCATGCCAAACCTTTGTGTAAAAAGTGAATTTGTACTGGTGGAATGTAATGGATCCTTTGGAGTACCTTTTAACATGTTACACTACTCATATGAAAACTTTACAGTACCAGTAATGATACATGTTAAAAGCCTTAGTGTGCCCGCCTGTATGGTAGGTCTGTGTATTGACACATGTGAACATGTTTTTCATGAGGTAAAGAATTCAGGAAGTTACTCAGCAGTGATTCTTTTGGACACTTGCAAGGAGCTAAAAAGAAAAGCTCCAAGGGGCAGTGTGTGCCTTATTCTTTCTTGGCTGAAAAGGTCTGGGAAAAAAGGTCTGTGTAAGGTTCTTATATGCTTACCTGGTATCTGAACATCACACTGTAGTGTTTTACAGCATCAATCATAGCAATGGCTCTGAAAGGTAGAGAAACACTACTCTCAGCCTTACCTTAGAAGTAGGGGAAAAAAAGAGAGAAACCATGCAGAACATGCAAAACATACACGTGCAGCAGAGGAGTCAAGATCTATCCCACCTGGCACTACTGCCATTAAGGAGATGACCATCCTTTTATGTACTTGAGCGTAGGCAGGTAATGCTGCTCTTTTCATTGAAACTTATGATGCTGTCTCAGGGGAAGCATGCATATGTTCAGGAGCCAGCCTTTAAGTGGCAGTATTTTGGTGGTCTTCACTAAACTCTTCAAGAAAGAGTGCAGAAAATGAGATAGTCAGCAGGGACTTGCTTTTTTAAATACTTGATGTACAATGCAAAGAGAAAAAGAAAGCAAAAACCTATAGCACCTTAAAGAGCTCTAATAAAAATCCTAAGAGTTTTATTTCCCTCACACAATAGAGAAGACAAGCCATGTCATCAGCAAGTAGAGAACTTAAGAAGGAAGTCCTGCTTACTTTACCTGTGCCAGAAGCCCGACTGGTTTTAAACAGATTGCTTTAAACAGAGCCGGATGTTTCTACAGAACAGAATTATCAAGTATTGTAGCTGCGCCACTGAAAATCCACATGATTTACTGCGTGCATGCTTGGCAAACTGTCCTGAGAAGCTGGCTTCAAGCTATAGCTGAAGTCATAGCTAGAAGTTAAGAGCCAGATTGCGGTCATGTGGGTCAGTCAGCTGGCATCATGAAGAGCTGCTGCACAGTTAAGGTAAGCAGGGTTGGTTCCCAGACTAGGTATGTAATTCTGGAAACTGTTTGTCCTACGTCATGTGCGTGCCATGCAGTTTGTGGTGAACAGCAGAGCCTGCTCAGAGAGGATTCTTGACTGAGATAGTAAGGAAGTCTTAGTCCAGGACTGTAATGTATTGGCAAAACCTTACAGGAAGTCTGTGCATCACTGGCCCTGGCCAACTCCACTGATCTCTTGCTTTCATAAGCACTAAATTAATTTAATTTTTTAAAAAAGCTTTTATTAATGGCTCCTTTGGAGCTTGTGCAATCTGTTGTCTAATGCAAGCTTTGATTAAGTTTAAAAAAAAAAACCTCTTCAATAACAGCTCTCCTGTGAAATAACTAATCAATACATGCTAATTATTTGCCAGATATATTTCTTACAGGGAAATGGTTATGAAGTTAGATCACTGCCAAAAGGAAAGAAAAAAAGAAAAATAAAAAAGCTTCTTTAATTTCTTAGCCAGTCGGTATTTGTATCCGTAAAAGATTAACCAGTTTTGTGTTTTTGCCAATTAGTATAGAAATTTTATGAGCTGGCATGAATATTCAATTCAACTGGTTTTTTTACAGCTCAGTTATAAACCTGTAGAAAACATGGGAGGCTAACTCAACCCTGAATATAGTGGGGAAACTGAGTGCTGCTGTAATAAAGTAATCTATTAAAAGGTTATCTTTCATATAAGATTGCTTTCCCTAAGCACCTAAGCATATTAACAACATCTGAAATGCACTTGTAATTATACACACCTCAGAAAAGATTTAAAATTGCCTTCTTTGTCCACACTTATAAAAACATCTCAGTCACTCTGTGATCTTGTTTTACCTATGCACCTTAAAGCTTGTGAAAGGAAAATGGAAGAAGCAGTCACCCATCTGAGAATTGCTCGTAGGTGAACTTTGCCTGTCTCTAGTGGCATTAATTTTGCTCTCTGTGAACTGCACTTGACACCCTTGTAAGGTCTGGAGAATTTTTCTCATCTCTGACCAGCCTACATGACTATTTGCTAGTAATTTGCACGTTGAAGTTGATGCACTGGAAAAAAAAAGAAATAGTTCATTTAGTCGCTAATGAACAGCTTGCTTGTTAAATCCTGCAACTTTTTGGGGAAGGCTGCTTTTCTCCTGGTTGAAATTAGCAGCATGCTTGCATGACCGGGGATTGCAGGAGTGGGTACAGCAGCAAAGGGGGAAGCGTGCTGCTTTAACCACGCATCTGCATGTTTAAACTACTCTAGCCTCCTTTTGCCTGCTTGCTGACCACAATAATGAACTTAAATGCCACGCAGCACTGTTGCTGTCATCTCTCCATATCCTGCAGAAATATAGTGTGTGCAACACAGGAAGAAACGTCTATAGCTTATTTGCTTCAGACATGGTATTTAGTTTCAAGACCAGCAAAACAACACTTCTGGAAATGCAGTCGCATACAGCGGAAACAGAATGGCTTCCACAATACTGAGATTTTTAGACAAAGATAATAATACTGCTTTTGAAGTTGTTATGCCACTTTGCCTTGTTAGAGATCTGATTTTGCTGCCCTACTCAAACAAAAATACTTTTGATTTTAAGCCCTCATAGAAATTGCCTTTGAAAATTTTCAGCCAGCTCCATTTGGCAACTAGGTTTAGGAAGGAACATTTCTGTCTGTCTCCAGTCTTCTGGGGCTACTGGTTGTTTGGTGAAGAGCATTTGAGCTAATGGAGCTCACTTGAATTCCCCTTGGGAATTAAATTATTTCCTGAATAAGGACTGCGGGATCAGTTATCAGCTGTTCTGCTGAGTAAACTGAATACCCATGGAGCTTTTTAGCTTTCCCTTTGTGAAACCCGTGGCTTTTAGAAAGGTTTGTGATGGTGCTGGTGATTTTTATTGTGATAATACTCCTAAATGCCCAGACACAGCTGAGAGCAGTACTGATATACACCACATGCTACCTACAGAATTGCTAATGGCAGAAGCATGGGGTCTCTGCCCTGAGCACTTCACAGTGTTGGGGTTTTCAAGATGATTCATTGCAGAGTTCTGCTGCTGGATTTTATTTCTAAAACGATCTTGTTTCTAAATGTTAATTTGCACAATAGAACATCAGTTATAAATGTATATGTTATTAGGGCATTTTATCACATTTAAGAGGACTTCCTAGCATCTCCTTTGGCAATTTTATTAAATGAAGGTGTTCATTTCCTGCTTTGGAAGGGAAGAAAGCTGTGCAGTTTGGTTCTAGCTATAGCAAGCTGATAAAAAACTTATATAGACCTTAATGGAAAAATCCTGCAGATTTGAAAGCAAAATGGCATTTCTGCCACACAACCCTCTGGGATGATTCAAAGCCATATGAGAAGAGACTAGCATAATTTTACATCCCTGTATTTTAGGAGCAATTTCTTAGAAGCTGAATATTGTCTCCACTGTGAAACTATTACCAATGTTGAGTTAAAGACACCCATTATAATAGTTTTGGATTTAACACTTCCCAAATCAAGATTGGAGGCAAGTGTGATGGGAGGTGGAGGGAAGGGAGCAGTCTGTTTTAATGATGTGTTCATGTGTTGTATCTCACACAAGAAGGACGATCTTGCACGAACCATTTCCACAGTAGAAAACATACCTCCTGAACTCTCTCTACTGTTGCAGGTGGGGTATAAGAAATGCCTTTGCAACATTAAAGGAGGGCAGTGGCTGTGGTGGATTCTCTGTCATTAAAGCTGTTTAGGTCAAGACTTGCTCTACTCAAGCCACACCTGTATGGGAGGTGAGACTGGATAAAATTATCACAGTGGGCCTTTTTTTGGTCTTATATAGGAAAATCCTGCAAAGCATTTGCATAGGATACATCAGCAGGTATGATTTCATTTCTTAGGGCACTGTGTAAGTTGTATAAAATCATATACTGACTTACAAATGGTGCAGGTATTAGGTCTGTCTTCTACTATGCTGATACAATGGAGGAATTAATTAAAAAAATAATTCTAGTAAGTAAGCTGAAAGAGGACTAGAAAGTGCCTACTCTTTCAGACAGCGCAGGAATGTCACTAATTGCTTTAAACTAACTTCGCTGAAGTGCAGAGCAAGGGAACAGATAACACAAAAATGTATTAGTTGCTTTTGTTGTAATATAAAAGACTGCAGCAAGGGATTAGGTTTTTCGATTCAGCAAAGGAAGGGACTGAGTTTCTCGCACACTCTACATCTCCTCTTTTGCTGTAGTTGAAGAGTCTCAAGACACAACAATTTGGCAGTGTCAGCAGCATAGTTTGACAGCACACTCAGTGGCACAGCACTGCCCCACAGAATGGTTTTCTGATGCGCTTTCAAGACTGCCGCTTACAAGCACACTGTATGCTGAGAACGTTTTTATGGGAACGTTCAGGCAAGCAAACACAGATGGCTGCAATTGCCCCC
>NW_010432928.1:0-8829 GCF_000710305.1 Buceros rhinoceros silvestris
TATTTAAATAAATACATATATTCATGTAAATATTTAAATAATGATATATAGAAATATTTGAATCTATTTTAAAATAAAATACAATTAACAATAACTACATAATGTAACTTTACATATAATTACATGCCATGTGCATTTTATGTATAAGTAGACATGTAGCCACAGATGACAAAAGACTAACAAAACCTAAATACTATTATTTAGTGTTAAAGTATTTAACAAAGTAAAGGAATTTAACTCAACATATTGTAAATGTTCAACAACCCAGATGACTTTTCCAGGTTGGTGAATAGTGTAGTTTTAATAGAATTAGTAAGACATAATATTCACTAACATACCTGAAGTGACATTTAACACTTACTTCGCATAGTCAAAGAGTCTGCTGTCCCAAAGCTGATGAGTTCCTTTAGGACCGGAATGGAAGAAACAATAATCTGTTCCATCAAATTTGTTGAGACCATCTTCAGAGTTTTTTGAAGCATGGCTGTGCACAACATCCAGGAGAACAGTGATGCCCATTGAGTGAGCAACATCAATCATTTCTTTCAGGTCATCTGGAGTTCCATAACGGCTACCAGCATAAAAATGCAATGTATTATGACTGGTACTATCTCAACTTAAGCTGGTAATACTTAACATTACTCATAAAAACTACAAAGACAGTAGTTCTTCATCACCTAATCTCCAGTTGTATACAGGTTATTTTTTCAGTCTCTTCAACAGTTAATGATTACAAACAGACAATATAAAACACTTCTTTTTAACTATAAAAATTACATCATGCATGCAATGTTTTGCAGAAATAGTTTCAAAGTTTAATTCTTCCCTTTTAATCAATACATTACATTCGGTATAAAAGATAACTTAAAAAAACAGAACTTCAAAGCTTAGAACATAGAACTTAAAGCTTCTATTTCATATTGAACACTTTCTTACTTTAAAAGACAAGAATATATTTATATTACTGGAATAAATGGCTAAACAAGTGTAAATTCATGTAAGGTATCAAAATACACCATCTGCAGCTCTCAATTATTTGTTTCAGGTACTACACCATTTTACAACTTTAATAAAAAATTGTCTCCTGTGTCCCACACATGTTTCTCTCAGCCAGTTAAGCCACTTAAAACTTCCTGTCTGTCTAAATTTAGGCTGTTTGTCACTTGACCTCCACTAAGATTAAAAAAAAACACAATATTCCAGTTTATCATAATTTTCTTAAATACATTTTCCATCTATTTTCACCCTAGGCCTCTAAGTACAGCCTGTTGTAAGCATAGGAAAGAGTTCCCACAGAACATGCAGAGCCACAATTTTAATCAAGTTTGTTATGAACAAGTAGTGTACAGTTCTGCTTCTGTTAGTGCCAGGAATTCCACAACACAAAATCCATGCATAGAGAGTGCTGAAGCTGGATTAGATGAAAGATGCTATGACAGCTGAATACTTATTACTTATAACCTTTTTATTTGTAACTTCTAGGAAGTGTGTCACAAAACAGCTGATCACCATGCCCAACTGATTTCAGATTTAAGAGGAAGGTAGAGCAAACACCTAAGCCTTTCTCTTTCCATTAAACACCTGCACCACTCACATACAGGAATACTGATTTCAATGCACAGGGAATAAGGGAAAAGAACAGAGAAGATGCTGAAGTTACTGAAACCTACCTTGATGCTGCAAAGAAGCTTGTGACCTGATAACCAAAACTGGCATAGTATGCATGTTCCATAATAGCCATCAGCTGGACACAGTTATATCCTATAAAAACCAAAGAAATAAAACAAACAAACCCCTGCCTTAAGGAGAGTTGAAAGAGTATTCAAGACCTTTAACATACCCATTCCACTCTTCTCTCATTTTAGCTGCTTCTAACTCTAATGATTAAAAACTAAGGATTGAGTTACTCTCAAGAAGTATTTCCACCAAATAGTTCATATTTACACGATATTCCATTAAAAACGGTCATCTTCACATAACTGGGTGTATTGAATCTCTCAGATCTCAAGAGCAATAAGTGATACGGAAATATTTTCATTTAGCCTCGGAATATCAACTGTGTCAATCTGCACTCAGGGGGTTGAGGGTAGTCGCTGGCTACACATGCTATACCTCATTGTGTATATATGTATATATACACACACAATGTCTTATGAAAAAAATTAACCACCTCAGAAAGATGCTTTTCCAATTTTAATGATTACATTCTCCCTCTACAAGAGTCCTTCAGGAAAGAGAAAACAGAATACATCCTTATTCTGAGTTTATCAAAGAACCAAAGCAGTATAGGAGGGTAGGAGACAACACTGTCCCTTGTATCACCGCAGACAGTTCAGTGCAATACCAAGGGAGGAAAATCTGAAGGGAAAACATACTAATAGCAAAGCCACAGTATTTGCCACAAATATTAACTAAAGCTATCTTTAATACCATGCGTTAAGTGCCCCAGATAGCTAGCAAGCAAGGACTATCAGCAAAAGAGAACCCTCAAGTTTAATCTACAGTCTATTGAGATTACCACCACCACTTCTTTACTAGTTTGACCAAAAGGTTCACTTGATTCTTTAATTTAGACAAAATAATGGTTTCTGTTTTATGGTTCTTGGGTTTGTTTTAAAAATTTTACAGCTCTAAGAGTTATTAGAAGATAGTTGGCATGAGCTCAACATTTTGTCAGATTCATTGTTGCTTTGTAATTCAGGCTCATTACACTTATTTACAGCATTTTTATAAACAGCAACACAGTATCAAATTAGTCTCATTCAATTTGCTTGCTATTTATTTTACTGTCATGCATGTATTTCTAGAAAGTATTAATATGTCAGCATTCTTAAATACTGATGCCTTTATGCTTGTCCTTACAAGTAAAACATTTCAAAACCAAGACTTATATCCCTTAAAAATGCATTTTTTAAAAAGGACTTAATTCCCACAGTGTTTAAAGTAAACAAGAACCATCTACCATTTCTGCATACCCTACACCTCATTTTGATATTGCTTTTATTTTGTGGTATATTAGCCTTTTCAGGACATTTCTTCTCAAAGAAAAATCTACAGGTAAAACAAACACAATCCTGTTAGATTTTAATCCTATTAGATAATTAATCTTCTGAACAGTTGAAATTCTTGGACAGTAGAGAAAGTCACAGATGCGCAGTGTAGAATCCCGAGGTACTTTTTGTTGAGGGCCTCCAAATATGCAAGTACCCTCATCACACCTGCAAACCCAACTTTACTGAAAGGCAAAAGCCACATTCTGTGAAACACTGACTCGACAAGTAAACCCACAAGAAAAATTAATGGCTTCTTCAGGCCCCCTGAGAAGTAAACATAAATAAGAAAAATCTAACAACACTTAAGCACAGCCACCATCCACAGAGGTTTCAGCAATGGATATCAGTTATTTCCCAGCTGAGTGTAACAAAACGTACTTCATCAGAGGGCAGTAAAACCCACCAAGTTCTAATACTGTCCACTACAGAAACAATGCAAAGACATCACAGAAAAATAATTATTAAATAGAAATTGAGGTGGACAGGTTGCTATGTTTTGTAAGATAATTATACCAGCTCTTTATTTCATACATTTTCTCTAATATACTAGAAGTTCTTCTCTAAAAGAAAATTTCTCACATTTAAGGTTTCCACGTTCTGATTCTTCATAGCAACTGCCGAGGGATAAAAAATTTGTCACGCTTATTATGGAAAACAGAAGGGACAATCATTTCTATGCAGATACATCTTTGTCTTTCCTTAGAATCAAGATGCACATTAGTACCACCAATTACGACGTCAATATTTTTCTAAACACTACCTTGCAAAACCAGGTCCTTTTTCAAGTGGAAAGCAAATCATGCTGAAAGCAAATTGCCCTGCAATATTCACTTAGGCTTTCACAATCATTTTAGCTAAAGATCTGTGCAATAGATTGATTCACATATTCTATTTCAAGTCTTTGTTTCTTTTCCATGGATTTCACTTGTTTACAGTTTTTGCTACCCCAAAAATCTATTTTTACAGTACATGTAATCTGAAAATACAAAAAGCCTGCAAACATTTGATAATTACCTTTTCTAATAAGAACACAGGCACAAAAATTTTATCTCTACAAGTTTCTCTGTTAATACTTACCAAGATCCTTTATTCTAGGTAGTACATTATATGTGAAGTTTTTATAAGAAGCTACTTTCCCTTCTGGGGAAGCAATCCCCACATGAGATTCATAGATTCTTAGGCTTTTTAATCTCTTGGGGGAAGGATGCTTATGCTATAAGGAAAAAAAAAATTTTGTTAGGATACAACAGCTTGGAAGTGTTGTCACAGTAACAATTTGCACAAGATAAGAAACAGTTTAAGGTTTGGGTTGTTTTTCCTCTAAGAGCACAAACATTTAGAAGTAATTAAGCTTTCTAAAATGTTAAAGTGGATGTCTAATTCAAATTAATACTCATCATGAACAAGAAACTGGACATCCATGATTCACTTTTCTTACACCCTTTTTAAATTACACTGAAGTGTACAAATTTACAGCAGCCATTATACTAAAGTTCTTTACAATGACTATGAAGGTTTTCGAAAAATAAAAGATAACAAATAATAATAAAATAGATAGTAAATTTTCAAAGAGCAGGTATGTTTAAAACATAACCTATCTCCAAACTAATGTTTTCAGTCTTAAAGTACACAGTTCCACAGCATAGAATTGTCTATGTTCCAATTACTTCAGAAATGAAAAAAAGAAAGACTTCTGAGTTTACGGTTTTTCTAGATAAGTGAAAATATTTACAGAACAGAGGCAATTGAGGTTCATCACAAAACCTCCTCCATACTCTTAGAGCTTACACTTGATCAGAATTCTACTTTTTAAAAACAAATGTCTTGTCTGAAGAAATTTAGGGAATCTACCAGTTAGAACCTATTTTTCCCTGATTTTACTTTTCCTCCCTCTCCCAATTAAAAAAGTTCCAAGTTTTCATATTCTATTTGTTAATATTAAAATCAAATTTTGAAAAGTTAGAATAAAACCAGTAAAAACACACACGTACATGAACAGAAATCAAAGGAGCAATGTGAAGAACAAAAAGTTCTGGCTGAGGTTTGTTCCCAGTAACTTACTTCCATTTTTATCTCTTATTCATTAAATGATTTTTTTTCCTGACTGAATTCAGTAAGGCCCTGTCTGCACCCTAAATGCTTTCACCTCCTTTTCACTCTAGGTCATACAGATCACTTCATTTCCAATTATCTCCGTCTTTCTCCTCTTACAGATGATCTAGGTGCCATACAGCATCATAGGTACAGGTTAGGTCACTAAATTAATAAAAACTATATATGTAAGAAAGTTACTGCAGATTACACAATCATTTTTATTTTAAAAATATTTTCTTGTGAGGAACCTGTTCTCTGTCAAGCAGATGCTCTACAATGAGGCGCATGCTAAAAATCTAACTCAAAATGGAGGTTGTGGCACCTCTAATACAAAACACTGCATACCACTTTTTAGTGAAAACACCAAAAAGTGTAGTTATATGAAATAATATCACTCATACAATCTGAAGTTTCTGAATGTTCTCCTAGGATATTTTTCATATATCACATAAAACCTTCTCCCCCGCCACCGCCTGCCCTTACAGCAGTTCGTGAGAAGAGGGCTTTAGAGTCAATAAACAGATTTTCCTGTGTGGTGGTGTAGTGTTTGGCGCTGTTTTGGTAGCAGGGCATGGGGCTGGTGGCCCAGCTCCTGGATGAAGTTTCTCAAAAAGCTCCCCCAAGGTTCAAATCAGCCTTGCCTCTGGCCAAGGCTGTGCCAGTCAGCATCTCTGCAATAAACATGTTTAAGATGGGAAACTGTTTTGTGAAGGCTTCTTGTTTCAGGAGCACTCTTGTTTTGGAGGGAGTAGGCAGAAGAAGCAACTACACTGTCACCAACCATGCAGGCAGGATGGAAAAGGTTGGGGAGACACATTATTACAGCCATTTCATTTTAGCCCATGGCAAGTCAACAGGCTGAGACCCTGCAACCCTCGGAGATCACCAGTGGAGAAATGGTTGGGCTGCAGAGAGGCCCCCAGTGCAGCTCACAAGTAATCCTAAAAAAGGCCATCATTCTGATGAAAACTGACTCTGGGGTGGTTCAGTGTTGGGAGAACCGCTGTCAGCAGCAGACATCTACACCAGCTGGAGACATTCACACAGGACTGTCTTCACGTGGCTGCAAGGCAGAAGCATGAAGAGTGTTTCCCATGAGGAACAAGTGGCAGAAACTGTATGGAGGGAACTGCGACCAGCCACACACACCACCCTCCCAGCATTGTCTGTCCCCAGAAGAGGGGAGGAGTAGGGGGAAAACATGTTTAAGATCTTGTTCACTCCTACTATCCTACTTTGATTTGGTGATGTGGTTCGAATTAAATTGATTTTTTCCCCCAAGTCAAGTCTGTCTCTTTCCTATGACCCTGGCTGGTGCATGTGTCCTCCCTTGACCCTTAAGCCTTTCATCATATTTCGTCCTACTAGAGGGAGAGCATGACTGCATGGTGCTAAAGCAGCCAGCTGGGTATAAATCATGACCTCCTGATACAAAAAAAATGAGGACCTGACTGGAGCATGAGCATCTTATCTTTGAAAGCTTTTACTGATTTCATACATCAGCTTACTGCAGTACTGAAATTGGTATTTGCAGGTAACTCTTAAACCCAATACTGAAAATTCCCTGCCCTCCTCTGTAGCATGAAGGGCCAACTTAGTCCTAGAGTAGTTCAAGTTTGCCTAGCATGTGGAAAGCCAAGTTTAAAATAACTTTAACAGGTAACTACTTATATACCCTATGGGAGAATGAAAGAGTAGCTCAAAACATCCATCATTAAAGTAATTTTTGTCTGTCAAAGCCACAAATAAAAACCTTTCACTTCTCAGCTACTTCAACTAGTTCACCACCCTCTTTTTGTGGAACAACTTTTTTCTTCTAAGCAGGAATAGAAAGATGACATGATACAGTAAGTGTATAAAACATCTTTTGAAAACGATATTTAAGCCTTACTATATATGACTGTGGTGGATTCCAGTGTACCCAATCGTAATTCACTTTGTCTTCATCACGGACTACATATCTTGCCCAAGGTGAAATACGGTAGAGTAGCTCGCCACTTTGAGCGCGAATCACAACCTATGAAATAACCACAATACATGACTTATATGTGACTGCATGCATACAACAACCTCCTATACAAACCATAACAGAGAATGAAATAGTACACTACACAGAAATTTAGGAACACACAAATATACAGCGCAAGTCAAGACAAGGAAGAACGACCCTGTTCATAGAGATGACTTGCAAAGCGATAGCAAACCAGGCACGTGAGACACAGGAGTGATGTTCATAAGCAAGAGCTGGAAGAGAAGGATATATATGTAAGCTTCATATAAGTAATGGGAGGAAGAGCCTTCCCAAATGGATTACTGTTAGGTTCCCTAATTTCACCTGTCATTGCTATTTTCCCCACCACATTCTTATAAATTTACACAGACATGCAGTATAATGCAATCAAGATAAGAACTGTGTTTACTTAGCAAAATCTAGTAAGCCAATTTTAACATCTTAATTCCCTCTTTTCAGTGATCTGCATCCTGACTGATATCATTAAGACCAGAATCACAGATCAACACAAGAAGTACAGGACAGCTTTCAGGTCAAGCAAGAAAACAGTAAAACTTAAACTGTTGGGTTTCTTTAGCTGCCTTGTAGTTTGTCTGGATACCTTCATCGTTCTAAGGATAAAATAAAGTATCATCATCTGTTTCACTTCCTGTATTTGGTTTTGTCTTCAGTAAGAAGAGGTGAAAAAGGACCATTCCTGTCAACTTCAAAAGCTCAAAAAAACTTCATTTCACCAAAGAGAATGACCAAACAACAAACCTAGGAGCTCTTTTGAAGTATAATTTTTATACAACAAAAGCAAAAATGAAATAATTACTAGGATAATGTACTGGGACCTTGCAGAAGACATTGTATTTGAGGAGTCTGTGATCTTGAACATGTAATCTCTGTTCTATTGAGTGATTAACATAATCTAATTTATAAAACACCTTTGGGAAAGGGTATGAGAATCCAGAATGGAAGGTAGTTTTGCTGCCTGGAAGGACATTACATGTTTAAGAGCTAAGGATAATGCGTCCATGTTGTGCTGCATATGTCCCTTGGCTGCAGGACAACCTCAGACATCTCAGCATAGAGGGACCTACAGGCAACTCCTCCTTGGTACCAGTGACTGCACCACCCACACAGCCTTGCCTTTTTTTAAGAGCAGTAAGAGTTAGAGCTGTTTCCTTGTAAAGGAATTATATAACTGTTTTAATTTAGCTTGAATGACCAAAAGGGGGAGCTTCTGCCCAAGGACAGGATTTGCTTCACACAGCCTGCCATGAGAAGATCTTCCAGGGCACTGTCTGATGCCCTGCTAATGCAGGGTGTCCAACATTTGTAGGCGACTTGCTTACCTCAGTATTTCTCCTCTTATTCTAATTAAAACAGTTATCCTATGAAGCGAAGTGTTGTCAGGCTTTTCTTCTTGACATGCAGAAAGAACCCTGCTCCATCTCTGACCCCACCTCACAAGCAGAAAGAAAAGCTCCTTCCCTTCCACAAGTGCAGAAGACACAGCACCTCCCTGTTTTTGCTTGGTATTTTGACTGCCATTAAAACAACAAAACAGGAGGTTTGCAAATTTAGAAACCAGAAATGTATGAGTAAATGAAGTCCTGAAATTCTTCATTCTACTTTCAAGTTGATGGCTGGGTGTTTTTTTGTTTTTTTGGGTTTGGTTTTTTT